>NW_026067998.1:801781-837934 GCF_014885135.2 Alexandromys fortis
CCTATATAAACATATTTTTTTCCTACACATTTAATTATATATATATTTACATATAATATATCATGTAATTTTAAGCAAACATAAAATAATATAATTGACTATGGCTTTTTAAAATATTCATAATGTTATTTAACCCCACCCACAGGAAATAAACAAGCAGCCTCTAACAACAGAATAGTGCCCAACGAGGGACTGGCTAAATCCACATAAAACCTGAGAAAGCTTAAAAAGGAATTCTAGTCAAAAAATAACAAAGTTAAGTGTGGCTTTTTGTTCGCAGCATTTTCTGTGGTGGGCTCCGTGTACTGGAAGTAAGCAGAGGAACAATTGTTTTAAGAGAAGAGATTTTTGACACAGCAGTAGCAGCAAAAACTGCACAGTTCCTTTTAGAAAGAGTGTTCCTGGTCAAAAGATACACATGCAATAAAGACAAATTTAGATGGCAAAAAAATCCTCTCAGTGGTTCAGAGTGATGGATAAATGTATGTAGGCTTGAGAGAGAGAGAAAAAAGTATAGACATTTATAGATTAAAAAAGTAAACCTAATAAAATAAATATTAAAATTGTAGAAAAAGTAATAAATTAAGAAAAATAAGCCATATAAAGATGGAAAATAACAGAGAGTTTTGATTATGTATATTACTGTGTTTTCTTTAAATTTTTGGACTGCAGAGAAACATTTGATTCTCAAGACTGCTAAGCTAACCCAGCTCATATATTTTAAAGGTATCTTTACTTCAAATTTGGGCCTAAGGATTTGTTGCTTTGGAAAAGAGGTTCTTCTTTTGTTTACAAAGAGGATGAGACTCTATGAATTCCTTCTGGTCTAATGTGATTTAATGGATTAAGACCCCCGGAAGGTTTCCATGAATATTCTCTCTAAAATTACCTTGCAAAACAAAATCAGGAAGCATTTTGGGAAAAAAATACATCCAAATTTTCAAATATTGTTTATAAATGTTTATTTACATTTAAAGTGGGTTAAGATACAGAGATTTACATTGGTCTGCATCTTGATTTATTGATATAAATTTAAGGTCAATTTCTGCTCTTGATTAAGGTATTGTGTTTGTACAGCTCATTTAAAAATATAATGTATAATTTAGAAATATAGGCTAATAGAGAGTCATTTAAAATAGTCAAGCTTGTAGTCATGTTTATTAGGTTTTCCTGATATCCAGAGATGTGTTTCAGATAAACAGATATTCGTTAAATCTTTCAAAGGATACAGAATGTGGCATTTAAAATGTTTTAAGAATATAGACTTTTCATGACTATGAGACATATGTGCTCCTGGCAGCATAAATCTACTTCAAGAGGATGAAGAGCATTGAAGAGGCTCCTTATAGAGTTTTCTAACCATTTGGTCAAGAAAATTCTCTTGCCTGGACTGCTTGATGTTATATCTATCTATCTATCTATCTATCTATCTATCTATCTATCTATCTGAACTGGACATGCAGGGCCTAAAGAAAAATGACTGCTAAACTTCCCTAAATGTGATAGCCCTCTGGGGTTCCTGTTTCATGAGAAAGTCTGCCAGACATGGTGCAGGACACAGAAGAAAGTGACTGACAAACTGCCAATATAGGCGAAACTGTAATTGAAATTTCCTATTTCATGGAAAAGTCTGCTGGATACTATGGGCCACTAGTATAAAATTGGTGCCAACAATGTTACAGGAGAACTTTGGGTAACTGCCCAGGCAGTGAGAAGTCTCTGTCAGTTCTAGAGTCTGGAAGTTGCTTACAATGCACTTCTTATTAACTTAGGTAATATTATATTTTTCTAGAATCTTCGATGGAGTTGAAGAATAGTTATAATTATAGTTTTCCTTAGTTATGATACAAGATAAAGTAGACATAAATATTATAACTAATTCCTGTTTGATACTTGTTGTGTTATATATAATTTTACTATGATAAAGTTAAAACGTTTTTATTTAAACAGAAAAGGGGAAATGGTATGGGAAGTCATTTTATAAATGTCTTTTTTGGTTAATAAAGAAGCTGCTTTTTTCAGCCAATAGGTTAACAGGATTGAATATATATATATATATATATGTCAGTGAGAAGCCAGCATTGCTGGAAAGAGAAAGTCTTTCTGCATCTAAGGAGATGATCATGTGGTTTTACTTTGTTTCAGATTACTTACATGGTAAATTGCATTTATTAATTTCCATATGTTGATCCTTCCCTGCATCTCTGGGATAAAGCCTACTTTTTGAAGTGTTCTCAACTTGATTTCTAAGTACTTTATTGATACATGATACATTACACTTATAAAACAAATTGGTCCGCAATTCTCTTTCTTTGTTGGGTCTCTATGTGTTTTGGATATAAGTAATTATGGCCACATAAAACAAACTGGGCAATACTCCTTTCCTTTATATTTTGTGGAATAATTGAATTAGTGTTGCCATTAACCCTTCATTGAAAGTCTGGTAGAATGCTGAGCTAAAAATTTCTGACCTTAGTCTTTTTTGTGGTTGGGAAAATTTAATGGATTAGAATGTCATATAAATTGCTTATCTGACTTTGGTTTAATTTTAGTACCTGGTATGTACTGAGAAATTTATCCTTCTCTTTAGATTCTCATATTTTTTGGAGTATAGAATATAAAATATATCTTTATGAGTCTCCGGATTTCCTAGGTGTCTGTTGTTAGATCTCTGTCTTCATTTCTAATTTTGTTAATTTGTTTATTTTCTCTGCCTTTTAGTTAATTGGGATAAGAGTTTGTCTACCTCATTGCTTTTATAAAAAAAACACTCTTCATTGTTTCTTAGACTGTTTTTGTTTGGTTTTGTTTGTATTTTATTGATTTCAGCCATGAGTTTGTTTATTTCTCTCACTGTGCTCCTTTTAGTGTGATTTTTTCTTTTTGTTCTAGTGCTTTTAGGTGTACTGATTAGTTACTACTAGAGATCACTCTTTTTTTTTATATTAAGCACTTAGTGGTGTAAATTTACCTGTTGAATCCTCATTTGTTATGTTCCATAAATTTGGTATGCTGGGTATTCCATTTTCAGTTAATTCTAAAAGGTCTTTAATTTCTTTCTTGACCCATTTTTTTTCCCATTCAGCAGTGAGTTGCTCGGTTTCCTTGAGTTTTTAATGTTTTCTGTTGCTGTTGTTATGCAGTTTAAATCTCTGGTGTTCAAGTAGGATGTAGGATGTTATTTTGATTTTCTTCTATCTCTTAAGATTTGCTTTGTGTCAGCGTATGTGGTCAATGTGGAGAAAGTTCCATGAGTTGTTGAGAAGATATATTCTTTGAGTGTGGAGAGAATGTCCTGTAAAAATCTCTTGGTTCCATTTTGTTTATGACATCAGTTAGCTACAGCATTTCTCTGTTTAGTTTTTGTCTAGATGGCCTGTCTATTGGAGAGAGCAGGATAATGAATTTTCTCAGTCTCAGTGTGTGAGCGTTAGTGTGTGATTTAAGCTGTACTAGTCCTTCTTTTGGGGTGTAGTTAACCACTTTAGGTTTGACTTTTTTTCTAATGTCTTCTATAGGGTTGAATTTGTAGGTAGAGATTGGTTAAATTTGGTTTTTATCACAGAATATCTTATTTTTTTTCATCCATGCCAGTTCAAAGTTTTGCCAGGTATAATAGTCCGAGCTGGCATCTGAGGTCTTTTACAGTCTGTGTATATCTGTCCAGGACCTTCTGGTTCTTAGAGTCTCCATTGAGAAGTCAGCTGTAATTCTGTCTTTTTATATTACTTGGTCTTTTTGCATCACAACTTTTGATTATTGTATGCCCAGGGAACATTCTTTTCTTCCAATCTATTTAGTGTTCTGTAAGCTTCTTTTTCCTTTATAGGCTTCACCTTTATGTTAGTTAAATTTACTTTTATGAATTTGTTGAAAAATATTGTCTGTGTCTTTGACCTGGCTCTCTTCTCTTTTGCCTACTTCTATTATTTTTAAGTTTGGTCTTTTCATAGTGTCCCAGATTTCATGGATCTTTTGTGCCAAGAGTTTTTTAGATGTAACAATTTCTTTGACCAATACATCCATTTATTCCACCTTGTTTTCAGTGTTTCAAATGCTCCTTTCCATTTGTTATATTCTATTGGTGAAGCTTGCTTTTGTGGTTCGAGTTTCAAGTCCTATTTTTTTTCATATTTCCTGAAATTCAGGTTTTCTTTGTTGTTTCTATTTTCACTTTTAGGTCCTGAACTGTTTTATTCATTTTCTTCTATGGTATGTTTGTGTTTTAATAAATTCCTTTAAAGAATATCTTAATTTCTTCTTTAAGGACTTCAATCATATTTATAAATTCTGTCATAAGGTCTTTTTCTTGTGCTTCAGCTATGCTTTAATATTCACCACTTACTGAGATAGGGTTGCTGGACACTTATGGAGGCATAGTGTCCTGATTGTTATTGATGGTGTTTTGTACTGGTGTCTAGTCATCTGGGTTTAAGAAGATTGCTATTCTAGTTTCTGATATCTGATCTTATCTTTGTTGTACATTGTGTTTTGTTCCTTAGTTTCTGTTTCTTCAAAGTGTGTTGCCTGGTAGGAAAATTTCGGGGGTTCCTGATAGGTGTAGCCTCTGGTGTTACTAGGTACAGTGTATTTCTGTATATTTGGGGGCTTATAGATGTAAAGGGTCCATAGCAATCAGAAAAAACAAAGTGTTCAAGCATGGTCTGCTTAGGCTCCTGGGAATGGGGCTAGGGAGTGAGAACAAGCCACAGCAGAAAGTATATTATAATTCTAGACTCAGAGGTTAAGCATGAAGAAATTAAGGGAGATATGAAGATCTCCAGTTATTTTACTTGCTTCCCTAGTTATAGTATCCTGAAGTTCTCAGGTATTGCCTGTTTATGCTTGGAGGTGGGGCAAAGCTATGGGTTGAAATTTGGAGTGGAAGATAGGTGTGATACACTGAAGATGGGGCATTGCCGGAGGGAGATTGCATCAAGTGTTTTGCTAAGTGCTGAAGAAGTGACTGGGTATAGGTTTGGAGTAATATATAGAGAGAGAAGTTATGACCTGGAGTTAGCATGCCTGATTCCCTAGATGATGCTCAATCCTCTAATTTTTCATCCAAAATAATTTTCATTAATGTGAAAGCCATTTTTAGGTACAGTTTATGTTTCCATTTCCCAGCATTGTTACTCCTTTTAGAGTTCTATTCCCATGTGTTGAGATTTGAAGTCAGAGGTGGTGGTAGAAGATTCTAAAGTAAAAGTATCTTCTGGACACACAGGGCTGAAGCGCATACTATCTCCCAGAAACTGAGACATCATATCAAGGCCTGTACAAGTCATGCAAGACAAAAATCTTAGCATGGAGAAGGGGAATCAGGCATAAAGTCCCACCAGTAAACAAGAAACTATTGCAGTGGATAGCTGGTTTATAGATAGAAATTCATTTTTCTTTAGTGAAGTAAAACTGTAGAGATCAACATCAATCCAGGACAGACACTGTGGTCAAGAGTATTTTGGCCAGCCCAAAAGTGACTACACTTTTTATGGGTGGGTGTAGTTTATTTCAGTTTATTTTGGTTCTGTGTATACTCTCTTCCATTTTGTTTTTAAAGAAGGAAAAAGGAATTGAAGTTCAGTGGGTAAGAACTGAGAGATGATTGGAATGAATTGGAGAAAGTGAAATATGATTAAAATATAGCTTATGAAAAATTAAAAATAAAATTTAATTAAAAAACTGAGATTCAGCATTTTTCCCACTGATTCATTTTTCTCACAGATTTAAGAATTGTTAATTTTTTGGGGGGGCACCGGTTAGTATTTTCTGTTTTGAATAGGAAGCCCCCTTATAAGAGAGTACAGTACCAAAACACTCAAGTTGTGTGTACATGATGAAAAATTAGGAGACTTAGGGATGGGACTGCTAGACCTCACTGTACCTCAATGTATTGTACCCCCAGAGTACCAAAGTGTGGCATCCAGCAATCATGTCAGCCACCTGTAACTTCAGCTCCATAGAATGAAACGCACTCAACTGACCTCCACAGAAACCTGCATTCACATGCCCATACAGCGATATGAATGCACACACATGCATGTAATTAAAATAAAGCACTTATATAAAAAAAAAAAAGAGCTTAGGGAACCTCTGTGAAACCAATCATGAATCCTGGGCCTGCTCTGGAAATAGACTCGGAACGGTCGGATATGTCTGCACGTAATCATGTCAGCACAAAAGTAGACTCCTAAGCAGCAGGTGGGAGAATTTGAGAGAACATCACAAAAGACATCCTAACGGTTACTTAATTATGTTTAAGAGTCAGATTGCCATAGTCTCAGTAGTAATGTTCCTATTCAGTTTTGAACCATCTGCAGTGAACTTGACTAAACTGAAGGTTTGCCTTTTCCGTAAGCGTTTCCGCGAGCACGGGAACACAGTAGCAGTGGCAGAGCCTATATTCCAACCGCGCTTATCATCCGCCAGGATTCTTTCTGCCACAATGCATATTGATCCACTTCATCTGGCTTACCTTCGTCGAGCATTTCACAGTTGTGTTGATACCGTTAGCGGAGTTGCCGCAGGCCTGAATGAGCGTTCCCCGAGCATTGCCATGGAGCCTGTAAAGTAAATACAGGAGGCGGCAACATTGACAGGAAGAGCTTATGTCTGAGCACATTGACAACGAGCCAGTGCGATGATTATCTAAAATGTATATTTGGTCTGAAAGCAGCCTGAACATTTCTCAGCTACGCTCTCAGCCACACTGCATCGTATGACTCTTCACGATGCCCCTTTTCTAATAAAAATGTGTTGCACGACTTTTTGCTGTTATGTTTGATAAGACTTGATTTTTGTCAGGGGACATTCTCCTCTTTTCCTGCACGGACTATAGATTTTCTCTCTATCTCGGCTTCAAATGCTGTATTTGTCAGCTCTGTTCGGCTGCTATTTCCAAGTAAGTTATTTCTAGTTGTATTTTCAAGTTCCAGATAATTTATTTATTCAAGTATTTATCTGTTTCTTTAGTTGTGGGGTACAGAAATTTCTGACCACTACCCTAAAATATGTCAGTTTTGGGGTGGATAAAATGACTGACTGAGTAAAGGTGCTGACCACTGAACATGACCATCTGAGTTTTTCCTTGAAGAGTCAGATGTTATAAAGACAGAGAACAATTACTTCAAGGTGTTTTTTTTTTTTTAAATAAACATGTCACCATGTACACACACAGATGAATAAAGGTAATAACAATATTTAATTTAAAATAGTCTATCTACAATTATCCTTTTTGTTTACATTTGATTATGAGTATATCAAAAAATTGCCACAATAGTGAGTGAATTTTGTTCATATAATTTAGAATAATATAAATATTGAACTTATTCTCATCTATACTGGAAGGACTGACAGTGTTTTAAATACTTACTATGGGACACCATACCACACTGCAAAATGTGTTAGATGGTTTCTCACCACTATGATAAGCACACAGATAGGACTATAAACGTGGTGAAGATTTGTTTTGCCTTGAACTTTTGGAGATTTGAGTATCTGATTGATCAGGCAGAGACAAGGAGAAGCCATATAGCTGCAAGAGACAGACAGATGTTGAAATACGGAGCGGCAGCGGGGTTGTGTCCCCAACACCCCGGCCGCTTGGCTAGCTCATGCCCGAAATAACAACACACAAACTGTATTCATTTAAAGAACTGCTTGGCCCATGAACTTTAGCTCTTACAGGCTAATTCTGGCACCTGGACTAGCCCATTTCTAATGATGTGTGTAAGCACCCCAAGGTGCGCTTACCGGGAAGATTCTAGCCTAAGTCCATCGTGGGTTGGAGTTGCCTGGGAGAGCTGAGCATGGCGTCTCTGCTCCAGAGAGCAGAGCTCTTGGGTCTTTCCGGGAGCAGAGCAGAGTCTGACCTCACTTCCTCTTCCGCCCAGAATTCTATTCTGTTTTCTCCTCCCATCTATGTTCTAAGCTATGAGGCCAAGCAGTTGGTTTATTGCTCAACCAATGAAATCAACAGATTGATATGACACTCCCACATCAGACAGACACACTAGATACTTGCCAGTAAGTCACAGCCACAGTGTGAAGCACAGATTAATAGAAATTGGTTAACTGAAGGTAGAAGAGGTAGCTAGCATATGTTTAAGTGATTGGCCAAGAGGTAATTTAAATAACAGAGTTTCTGTGTGATTATTTTGTGGTCTGCGCAGTCGAGAATAAACAAGGGGCCTCCTACTAAAATTTCTTATTAGCATATCTCTTTCTCTAGTGGGATTTATTTGCATTCTTAATGATGGTATTTACTAACTTCTTTCTCCTCTGGGTATAGAATTCCATTAAGTATCTTTTTTTAAATTCTGGTCTAGTGGTCCTGAATTCCCTTAATTTTCTATAACGTGGAAGCTCTTTACATCTCTTTTAACTAAGAAGCACAACCTTGATGGGAACAATAATCTTGGTTAATAGTTATTCTCTTTCAGGAGCTGAAAGTAATCCTTCTGTTCTCTCCCACCATTAGAGTTACTTCTGATCAATCTGCCCTTAGTTTAATGTATTTACCTTCAATATTACTTGGCATTTATCTCTTTTAGATTATAATATTCTCTTTTGTCCTGTACTTTTAACATCTTAATTATAATATGTTGTGGGGGCATGCTTCTATAGTCATGTGTTTTGAGTTTCTAAATGCCTTTTACTTAGTAATCATGTCTTTCAGGAAATTTCAGAATATTTCTAATAATATTCCACTGGAGAGGTTTCTTATGCCTCCAAACTATGTATAGCCATTCTCTCTCAAGAATGCCAATAATCAATATTTGATTATTTTTAATGGTATTCGAGAGTTGAATTTTTCTTTATGCTCTTTTTTTTTTACTTATCTAGGGTTGATTCTGCCTGAAAGTAAGAATTCAAAAGACATGTCTTCAAGCTGTGTTATTTTCCCTTATGCTTGATCTAATTAATCTGTTATCGAGGCTGCCAACTCAGTTTTTTATTTGGCCCTTAGAG
The DNA here is from genome assembly GCF_014885135.2 of Alexandromys fortis. Lineage (NCBI taxonomy): Eukaryota > Metazoa > Chordata > Mammalia > Rodentia > Cricetidae > Alexandromys > Alexandromys fortis. The sequence goes on from NW_026067998.1 coordinate 810,752, forward strand.
CTTCTCATTAGTCACGTGCTACATTCCTTAATTTATTTAAAAGTTTTTTTAATTCTTTTTCTTCTGTTGCATGTTGAGGACAGTTCATTTGTTGGGACAAGAATATTTTATGATTTTATGTAAGACCTACTTAGTGACTTTCTCTTGGTAATGTGTCTTGGGAATTATCAATCCTGAATTTGATTAAACAGCATGGAATCTTTAATTCTTGACATAGTCTCCAAGGTGAGTATTTCATCAAGAGATAAATTAGAAAGCCACGAGCTTCGCTCCTGCGCACATGATTGAGCCATTTCAGAAATTAAGTGAGGTATTCGACACTGACTCTAATAATTTGTACTTTTTTGGACTTTATAATCTTTTATTTGATGCTAAGAAGTTTTAAAAGTTAGGAATACAGAAAAGAAGTAAAGTCTTTTTTTTTACCACTCAAATTATCCGCAGTTTACATGCATCCAGAAATAGATAGTATTATATTTTCCAATATAACTTTTTAGGCTAATGGAATATCAAGAGATTAAAATTCATATAGTCAGCATTTTCAACAGACAATGTACAATAGAAACATTTTCAACATTTTCCAAGTAAGGCAAGTTATCAAAAACATCTTAATTATGTATTACCTTCCTACATTGATGTATCAGCAGGAATATATATATTCATATAATATGTATAACATCTATTGTATTGAAAATTGCAGAATGTTCTCAAAGTCATTTTGTGAAGATTATTATCTTTTGGGTAGGAATATACATGCATTTATTTGACTTGGGTAAATTTTACTATTCTTTTTCAAGAAATTTACTGAAATAGTAGTCATTCCAGTGCAAAATTAGCACTAGAAACAACTACTGTCAGAAAGATTAATTGAAAAAAAGAAGTCAAGTTATATTTGGCACTTACATATAGCTGGTAAATCAAAGTAGTCATGTATGTTATTTCACCTCATTGGCATAAGAAAGACACTTTATTAAAATCAAGGGCTCAAAGCCATCTCTGTAGTATTGCTCTAAAGCTCCGAGAGACAATTACTTACACATTAACTGGGCCCAAGTTATTTTCATTTTTGTTATAATATTTTAAAGACTCCATGGGAAATTTAATTATGTGTTCTAGAAAATTTGAAATTACTTCTAAAGAAAATGGTAGCTTTGTCTTCTATATTAGTGACGGTTCTCTGGAGTAAAAGGACTTACAGAATAAATATTGTAGAAAATTTCTCAACCTGTCTATCTATCTATCTATCTATCTATCTATCTATCTATCTATCTATCTATCTTCTATCTATCTAAAGAGGATTTATTATAATTACTTAACTATTTAAAAGTTGTGGTCCAGCTAAACCACCAATGGATGCCTACGCATGGAAGGTACAAGAATCCAGTAGTTGCAGAATCCATGAGCCTGGGTATCTCAGCTGGTCTTCAGCACATGTCCAAATGTTGAAGAGGTAAGTTTTATGAGAGTGAAGGAAGGAACTTGCTATGCGATGAGAGCAAACAGGCAAAGAGCCAAAGCTTCCTTCTTCTATATCTTTATATAGGCGTCCAGCAGAAGGGATGCCCAGCAGGGCTTGGCTTTCTGTGCTCGTGTAGTACTGTTTTGTCTACTGAGTCATCTCCGTAGGCCATGCCAATTTCTGAAAAGTTTACAGATCAGTCTTTCATTTTTCTTTTCAAAACTTAAGATTATTTTAAAGATAAATCTTTTCACTACAGGTGTTTTAAGTATGAGATTTTTTTCAAACAACAGTATTAAGTACAACCCATACTTCATTGAAAATTAAGGAACCAAGGATTCATCTCTATTAAAATTGGAATGATTATTTATATAAAAATTTCAGCCATGAATGTTGTCTAAGCTTTGCAATATAAATAATATTTATTCATTTGGGTTAACAGATTTGCCTTTTTGGAGGATATACATTAAAGTTCATCATTGATAAGGAAAAAAGGCTATCTGAAGTGATATCAGGATTATAAAATAAAACCCTAATTCCCCACTCAAGGATTATTTCATATAAATAAACCACATGAAGAAAGGTTCTGAAAAATGTACTGTGAAGACCTATTGCAAATATCATGAATGTCATAGTCTTTGCATTTAATGCTTCATTTCTAATACTATTATATTATATGTATCACAATACAAAGTAAGAATTGTTTGGGTTCCATGTATTTTTGATTGCACATTTTCCAGTGTTAATGTCAAGGATAAGTTTATGAATGAATACAGTCTCAAATTGTATTGAAGAAGGGGAGATTGGAGAAGAAAAAAAAACAGAAAGTTAGTTTCAAAAATGTATTGTGCTTGAGAGATGGTTTGGTTGGTAATATGCTTGTTTGACGTGAATTCATGAGGACCTAAGTTTGAGTCCTAGCACCCATATACAAATCTGGGCATGCTGATGTACATCTCTTATCCTAGCACTGCAAATGTAGAGTCAGGAAAATCATAGGAGATGACTGGCTGACAAATTGTGCTGAATAAATGAACTCTAGGTAAAACCTGTTTTAAAAAATCAAGGGAAAGGCTCTTCACAGAAGACACTCAGAATTGACTACTTTTCTCCACTTTCATGAACAAGCACACACATATAAACCCCACAAACTATAAACATATACAGAAACACAAGAAGAGAGAAAAGGGTGGTTTCCACTAGTTTAAAAGCTGCATTGTATTAAAGATCGTTACCTTAACCTTCTAACTCTGAAATTCTTCCTATAATTTCTCACTCCCTATAACTTCTTACTTTGAGAAGTATTATATATTATGCCACATCTCATATACTTGGGTAATTTCCATTATAGGAATTACTTATATTGTTTAATAATACTTTGTTGTAGGAGCTGCGGGCTGCATTCCTGCATCCCTAGCTCCCATCCGCCTGGCTAGCTTTATACCCGAAATAACAACACACAAATTGTATTCTTTTAAACACTGCTTGGCCCATTAGTTCTAGCCTCTTAATGGCTAATTCTTACAATCTAGTCTAACCCATATTTAGTAATCTGTGTAGCACCAGTCTTACCAGGAAAGATTCAGCATGTCTGACCTGGCGGCTGGCTGCATCGTGTCAGTCTCAGAGAGGAGTGTGCGTCTGCCTCACTTCCTCGTCCTCACAGCATTCTGTTCTGTTTACTCGGCCTACCTAATTTTCTGTGCTATCAGAGCCAAGGCAGTTTCTTTATTTAACCAATGACCTTCCTCCATCAATACTTTACAACTTGTTTTAGTTTATAGGTTGTTTTTGTATTCACACAAATTCTCTACTATACTAAATCCTACCATTTCACCATTTATCGCTAAATTTGCATCCTTTTTGCATAAGAACAATTTGAAAAATGAGAAACAATGAGGAAAATAAACACTGAATTAACGTATTTACCATTGTTTCTCTTTTGAAAAGAAAGAAAAAAGACAAGAAGCATAAAGATGTATCTGAATAGATGGTGTCATTGCAGTCAGTAAGCTCACTCTTCTGCTCAGTATTACCTTTCAAAACTGGATATGCATTCAAGTATGCAAGTTCAAGAAAATCGGAAATATTTTATGTATGATGCCATGACCAGTGTTCGTAATTTCTGTCTTTGCCATACATGTATTTTCACTGAGGCCAAATCATTGACTGGAACAGGCAGCCCCATATATGATTACTGGTGGTACATGGTGAGTGGTTTGTGCAAGAACCTACCAGGAAATGCCCTATCTGAAACATTAGTTCGTCTATTCAACTAAAGCCAGTATTTGTCTCCAGAAAGATTCTACAATGAATAAAAATGAATGAGATGATGCCTATGTCTCTTCTGCTATTGCTGTAGCTGTTCTGCTTGTTTCTCTCCTCACCCAATTCCTTTTCCTCTTCCTCTTTCCTCATATCCAGAAAAGGTTCAGCACCAAAGCTGGATAGCTTGAAAAGAAAAAAAAATCAGTCACGAAAAAACCAGATGCAATTTATTTTAATATTACATTCTTTTATAAAACGGAACACAAAACTATAAAACAGCATGTTCTATAACATGTTACATGAATCTTAGAAGTTAGCAACAACACACATCACATTTGTAATGACACACAGAGGGAACAGAGCATTTGGCACACATGAACAGAGCAGCTGTTTGAATAAGGAGCATGCTTATAAAACTGCTGTTCCTTTCTGTTATTCCAGGTCACTAAGACAAACACAGTCATTGTCTGACATTGTAGTATCCTAGAAAAGAGGCTTCAAGGCTGGCAGGATGACTAGGCTAGGCGAGAGAGATGGCTCAGCCATCTCTCTAAAATAAAGTAGGCTCACAACCAAAATAACGTAGGCTTCAAATAATTACGTTGATTCATGTTAATTTGTAAACATGAAAGAATCTTAAGTAGATATGTTGCACACATGATACAGTACACATTTTCCTCAAGAGTAAATTTAAAGGTAAAAACTTAAAAGGTAGTTTAACCATAGAGAATGAGTCTTTGAAATTTACCAACTCTTTGAAAGTACCTTCACACATGGGATAAGTTCAAGATGAAAGGTTAGGATTTTTCAGAGTTTTCCTGATTGCTTTTTTAATCTTCTTCTTCTGACAAATAAAATGTTTCATGTTGCTCTTATTTCTTCCTTTTCTTTTCCTTGTTATCCTTTTTCTCTCAAAAAGGGTGCCCTTGTCATCCCCACCCCCCTCTCTCTCTGTCCCTCGCTCTGTGTCTCTGCCTCTCTCTCTCATATATGTGTGTGTGTGTGTGTGTGTGTGTGTGTGTGTACTAAGCTATTACTTTAGATAAATGTGTATTTTGTAGGCATGTCACGGTTGTAGGTCACACTGTTAGTAGTTTGGAGATATTGTTAATCACTTCCAGTAGTATGAAGATTATATTCTAGTACAGTAAACAAATGATAGTCAGTAGGGATGAAGATATTAATTAAACCCCAGAGTCTCTTCTCCATTTTCAATGGCATTTCTATAGGTTGTATCTAGCAATAGGGCATTGTCATCTGGTTGTAGAGAGTAACCTTAGCCTTGACAATAGCCAGTGATGTTTGAGGATTTCTGTGGACCCCATTGGCTAATTAATCAACAAAATGTAGCTCATTCCTGGTACTAAAGATTCACTTGGTGGTATAAGATATCTAGTTGGGACATTGTATTCATTTTCTTCCTTCCTTCTTTCCTTCCTTCCTTCCTCTCTCCATTCCTTTCTTTATTTTTGGTGACTTTGTTTAGATCTTTTCAGACACATATGTAGTTTAGAAAGATCCTATAGTAGTAGCTTTTCATATGGTTTTACAAATGGCCATCAGTGTTCGTTTTCTCTTTCATATTGCCTTCTTTTCCCTTCTTTTTCAAATCCCTCAATGTTTAACCCTGCTGTTCTTGTTTCTGCTTTTCTCTCTACAACAATATATTCTCTTTTCCCTTCTTGGGATATCCTCTTCTTCCCAAGTCCTGTGCTAGGCACCTAACCTTTATAGTTATTCAAATTCTATTAAAAATCAAAGCTTTAAAAGTTAACATCTTCATATACAACAATACATCCAGTGTCTTTATTTTGGGGTCTGGGTTTCCTCATTTGGGATAAGTTTTTTTTCTGTCCTCAAACATTTACCTATGAATCTCACAATTTCATTTTTATCAACAGCTGACTAATATCACTTTGTGCAACTTGACCGCATTTTAATTATCCATTCATCAAATGATGGGAATCTATTCCCTTTTAAATTTCTGGCATCAGTGAACATTAATAATCAAGTATACCTGTAGTAGGATGCATAGTCCTTTCACTATTTCCCCAAGAGTCTATAGCTGGATCTTGAGGTCGATCTATTCCCAGCTTCCAGAGGAACTCTCACATTGATTGCAATAATGGCTGTACAAGTTTACACTCCCAGCAGCAAGGAATAAGTGTTCCACATTCCACACAACCTTTCCAGTATGTGCTGTAGTTCCCAACATCTCTTAAGGAGGTCTCTTACTTCATTTTCTCTCAGTCCCTGGAGTTGGCATTGTTATTAGTATTATTTTATTGATTTTATCAACATTATCATAGTTGTTTCTTGTTAATAATCTTGACAGCACCTTACAGCTCTCTGGGGCTTCATTGTCTCTTCTTTTGAAGCACATGTCATATTGCTGTGAGAAATGTTATGGAAACAGATCCGATAATATCACTTTTCAACTTCACTTTCTTTTAGCCTAAAATGGTAACCTAAGTTGTTCATATTTAATTTCATTGTCTTCTAATCAGAACCTCTAAATTAAGAGCAGTTTTCCTCACATGTGCTGATACCTCTCTCTTTCAAACTATATATCCCTTTGATACATTTTTTTAAACTTCTTAAATCTAATGGCCGTACTGAATCTGATAAACATCTCCTGCAGACTCAAGTGCAGATATCTCTGGCCAGACTAAGCATTCCCAAGTCTCAGAGCTGACTATAATTGCATCTTCTATTGCAGCAAAACTGACTTGACAATGAGCAGCTGCAGAACAAGATCCATTTAAAATCACAGTGCACGTCCTGTGTGCCCACTGTTGGCTCTTAATACATATTAGTCATTTGAAAACTCTGCTTATGACTTCCCATTTGAAATGGAAAAATAAAACCAAAATTCTTTCTAGAAATGGGAAAGAGTGCCCTTGGGGTGCTGCGAAGGTTCTACCCATCAACACAATGGGCCCTAATGTCTCAAGGCAAACTCTACTAGCACTCACCTAAGAGCTTTGAATTACTCCGACTGATATTTACTCCCATTATGGGGCACTTTGGGGGGTCTTGTAGCAGGAAACATACACTATAAAACCAAATTCCCATCCATCCACTGGAAGTAACTCTCTGATAACTGGACTGTTAGAAATAGAACATATTTGTGTGTGTGTGGTTTGTAACTAAGCTCTCAGAGTGTTGTTTTTTTTCTATTTCAAAGTAATTTAAAACCAGGGGAGGGGCAATAATCATCAGGCTAGGATCAAAATTAATAGGTTCTGCATTGATCAGTCTCGGCTCTTAACTCAGAGTACCTGCCACAGTCAAATGTAACATTGTCTACTTCTGACTTTTATTGTATTATATTCTATCACTGAAAGGTGTATAAGTGCAGAGTGTTACTTAGCTCATTCAGCCCATCCAAAAGGGCTGCAGCAGTGTGTTACATCCCTGAAAGCAGGCAGAATGCTTCCATTTTGTTTCTGAAGTTAAAATAAGGGTATTTGAAAAATAATAAGGAAATCAGTGAAAGAGAAAAGGAGTAAAATAGGAAAGAAAACTTGCTATATTACAGAGCAGTTTTTCATTAATTATTATATTGTAATTTTAAAAAATGTAGCATAAGGTAATAAGTGAGTTTTAAACTATCAAAACTACGGTATTGATAAATGTAGGTTTCATGATGGTTTATTACCTTTTCTATTTCCTTCTAATTTAATTGACATATCTAATTTTATAACACTGTTTATATGTGTGTGTGTGTGTGTGTGGATAAGTATACTGTATACTTAACAGTAAAACTGTTTTTCATTATATATAATTTTTATTGGTACATTCAAGCTCAAAAAGAAGAAAAACATTAGGTATTAGTTACTTCCTTTCACATTTCTCTCTTGAGATTTTGTTTTTTCCCTCAAGATTTTTGAGTAAGACTTCATTTTTAATATTAGATTTAAATTAATAATCCAAGTCAAAACCTAGTGGTTTTATCTATTGTAGTACCAAGACAAACAAAGAGGAAACATATGTATACAAAAAAAAAGTTTGTAGAATGAATAGCTCCAACTACCCAGGGCTAGAGAGGTCATGGGTCTTAAAAAAGAACCTGGTACTGACAAATTTCTAAACCGGCATAATTCCTAATGACATTCTACAGTTTATGCTTTTACCCACAGAGAAGAGTAACTGTCACCCTACGTCAGTGAAGCTCCTCTTTACGGCAGACAGAGAGCATTGCAGAAACCCACACCTGGCCATCATACAGACTAAACAGACTTAAAGGTTTTAGTTATATGCTTATGAATATAATATGTATATTAATATAATTACATACACATAAAATAATCAAGGAAAAGAAAAGAACATCAATTTGCGAGGGGATGAAAGGGCAGGGGAATGGTTAGAGGGAGAGATGATGGTAAGCGTTGAAGGAAGAAAAGAAAAGGAGCAAAGCAATTTGATCTAGCAATCCACCTATCATATATATGCATGTAATTTACCATGCCGTATCATTTGGATTTTCTGTGATTGACAAATATGAAGAACACTGAGCCACGGTTGAAGGGTTCGTGACTAGTGCTATATCAGAAACATTATACAGATATGCTTTGAAATGAGGAGGGCATGTGAACACTAATGACCCCCAGAGGTTCCATATATTTGAATGCTTAGTCACAGGATTGTATGCTCAATAATTTTGTGCCAACTTGATACAGGCTGGAGTCATCTGAGAGGAGGAAACCTCAGCTGAGAAAATGCCTCCTTCACGGGATCAGGCTTTAGGTAGGCCTATACGGCATTTTCTTAATTAGTGATTGACGGGGAAAGATCCAGCCCATTGTGGGTTCTATAACAAAACCTGTTGAGCATTCTATGGTGAGCAGTCCAGTAAACTGCACCCCTCCATGGCCTCTGCACTGGCTCCTGCCTTCAGGTTCTTGGCCTGTTTGAATTCCTGCCCCGACTACATTTAATGATAAACAAGGGTATGGAAGTATAATCCAAATAAACCTTTCCTCTCCTAAACCAAAAAAAAAAAAAAAAAGATAAAGCAAATAAACAAACAAAAAAAAAAACCAATAAATAGCTCACGGTGGAATTGAAAGGCAGAAATTCTATTCAAGTTTGACCCTTCATTATCAAATTTTGAAATTGACTTAATCTTGTTCCTACATGCAAACAACGAATACAAAGTTACAGAAGAACATATTAACGTATAATATTTAAACTTGAAGTCATCTTATATAGTATATAATATGTTAATTATATAAGGTACAAAACAAAAATACATAATACATTACTAAATGTGCATAAAATTATTATAAAATGTCCATATGGTCACTTGAGAAAGTTAGGTTGTGTGCTAACAATAGTACAACAATTGTTCTCCTCTTCCCTCTTATGGATGCAAAATAATGTCTATATTAATTTTCAACAAGCAAAAACTTTTAAAATGCAGTGAGAAAATGGAGAAAGATAAGGCTATGTGGAGAATGATAACTTAGAGGAGGTCACTCTACTTGGTGCTGTTTTAGAAAAGACCTAAGTGGTTTAATTAAAAAAAAAAAAAAACATTTTCACACTACTGGTCTAAGATGAGAAAGCAGCACATGGTATGAATGGAGTGGATGGATGGAGAATTTGTTATCTAATAAAGCATCACATAAATTGCTGTGTGTGTTGGAAAGTGGAGCTCAAGTCTGCTGGAAAATCATAGGGTTTCTCCTGTGCGAGGTATGCACAGCAATGTGATCTGAACTGGAAGAGAAAGAAACTGCGGTATTTATAGATCCCAGATCTACAGTATTTATAGAAGAACAGTTCTCCCTGGAGCTGTTGGTTCCTTTCCACTTTTGGCTTAGATGCAGGTGACAAAGTATATTTGAAGCACTGGACAAAGCCTTGGTTTGGAATTTGGAATGGTATAGTCAGTGAACTGAAGGGCAAGGGGAAAAAGATATTTATGGGTCAATGACAATGTTTGTCAAGAAAGGAATCAAAAAGAATGTAACATTAAGTTGAATTTTAGAAGGCTAAAACTTTAGAAAGCAATGAAAGAATAAAGATATTGAAACTCTAGTACTGAATTCTGAAACCTGAGGAAAGAACCAGACTCAAAAGTTTCTGGGAACTCGTGGCACAAAACGTTTGTTATCTACCACTGTACATGAAAAAATGTCTAAATTATAGCAGAGAATTCTAATTGCTGGGAGCCGATTTGAGTGGCTGCCATTACAAGATGGCATTTGGCCCCAGCCTCGCTTGATACCATAATAAAGGTTGCAGTTCTTCCACCAGAAAACAGGATGAGTTGCTGTGATCTAGCTGCCCACATTCCCCCTGACCGGCAGGGGAACTTCCTTGTGGTCTGTAATTGACAAGGATGTTCCCCAGCTTTCTTTCTGGCAGGTGGGTCTCCAGAAAAGCAGTTAAAGTATCAAAGTATCACAGGTTGCTAGGCAGACTCCCTATATAAGCAGATACAGCTCAGAGCTCGGGGCCCCTAGCTTTCTGCTCTCCCTATAACCAAGAGGCACCAATAAAGCGTGATTTGGGAAGAATCCTCGTCTGGTGGCTGTTCTTTCCGGCTGGTCAGGGAGTTCGACGCACTAATTATATCTCCCAATTATGGATTATTAATTCAGCCATTTACTTATTTATTTCCAATTGGTGCGCCAATTATCACCACAACTAACGTATGTCCCATCTGCCACTATTTTTGAGCACATGAGAGGAATGCATTTCATATGCCATAAATTGTTTCAGAGTGCTTGATATGGTGAGATAAATGTGAAGAAACTGCAAGACACAGGAAGTCATTGCATTCTCACTAATCTGTTGTAATAGACAGTGTTCCTCTCTTTGGACCTCAGTGTTTCTCATTGGAACCAACACAAGCCCCTGTAATCAAGTCAGAGTATTCCACATGAACATCTCAGAGTTTAAGCATGCTCCTCAGCTGATACTCCTTTATTATTACTTGTATTTTATGTTACAAGGTGTTTTTTTTTTTCTAGAACTTTGTTTTCTCTTTCTGGTCATCTCAATATATGTTTTTGGTGGTTAGTAAAGCTTTATTGTCCTTTCAAACTCGTACTCTGGTATTTTTACATTCTTTTTCTCACTAAACCAGAATGGAAATTATTTATTGAGGAAAAAATGTTTATTTTGCTGATGAATCTGGAGGCTCCATTGCACAACTGAGCTAACTGCTTCTTTGAGTCTTTGGTTTGGGACAGCCGAGCAATGGCAGGGAAATCTACTTTCAGAAAAAGTGAGACTGGGATGATGAACAACTGGGATGATGTAATCTTTACTGTCACAGCCATGCACCCCAGAATGTGAAGAACTGCTAAAGTTCAGTCTCTTTTATTTATTTATTCACTTATTCTTTTAGTGTGTGTGTGTGCGTGTCCTTGTGTGTGAGGTGTATATGTGGCATGCAGGCCAGTCTGAATCAATTCCTCTATTGCGGATCCTTCTGACCAGGTAACTCTAGTTTGCGCTAATTTGGTGAAAACTAGAAAAACAAACTAATTAATAATCTTTTTTTGCTCATATAAAGATACAGGGAGGGGTGATATTTTTTTTGTAGATCACATCATAGGAAAAGCAGAGCCAGGAAAAGTTATGGGATTATCCATATAACTTAGCCTACTGGTTGAGTTCCAGGTCAGTGAGAGATATTGTCTCAAGCTAATAATAAAAAAAAATAAAAAAATGTGTAGTATGCCTAGGCAGTAATACCCAGGTTCTTCTCTGGGTGCCACATACATATATAAAGAATTTTATGCGGATCTCTTACACATACACAGATACACAAAAATACACAAAAATACAGAAATTAATAACATTAGTGATAGGCATATAATTTTCAAAGTCATTTTAGAATACGTAAGTGTGTTCTAGATCAACAAAAAGCACAAACAGACTTATCTTTTTTTTTTCCTTCAAATTCCATCCATGGTTCTATAAAACTACCAAGTTTGTGTGCATGGTTAACTGTGGTGGTTAAAAGAATACAAATAAGATTCCTGGGTTCTCATCTTTGAATATTCATTTGGCATCAAATTTTAAAATGATTCATTGATGTCATTGCATCAATTGAAATTATAAATAGTACAGTAGTTATTAAATTAGTATTAAATAATTTTCTTTCCTGAAATCTATTCCAAGGACTGCTTTCTAGAAATGAAAATGAAACATTATATTTCACAAGTTTTGTTTATGATTGTTTCTCAAATTCTTCATCACAGAGATAATAACTGAAAAGAGAAAGTATAATTAAAAGGTGCATAGTGATGAGGATATTCTGCATGGACAAACTTTGGCTGGGATCTGACCATCTTTGCTCTGTGTGTTGCCATTTTCTCTACAAACTTTTATTTTAGCACTCACTAAAACAGTAAAGTCAGAAGTTTACACGCTGTCTATGTGATCCTCATCAATTCCAGGCCAGGTTACACATCCTCGTCCCTTCACTGGTGATGCCTAATTCCACTGCCATGTGTTTGGCACAGGGTAGATTAGTTCATCAGAACCCCCCTTTCCTTTGATGTCCCCTCTTAGTTCTCTTCCATCCCTTCACTCTGATACTGATTCTTGGGTGTAAATTTCCACTTGCATACGTCATTGTCAAAGTTGAGCTCTATTTCCGTTATCTAGTTCAAGAGTCCTTTGCTGTAGTTTCTATCCCAGTCCTGGATATTCTTTTATATACTTTAGCAAACAGTATTGATTGTTCTTTCTTTAGCAGTTCTGAGAAACATCACTGGATGTCAGTTTCTGGACATTCTTTATAGAAACCAAGTTCTGGGAGTGAAGCTCCATTGCTTTATATCATACAGAAGATATCCTGAGCCATCAGTGTCAACTATGATTCAGAGGATCCATAATAAATAAAAGGAAACCAAACAATAAATTTCACTTGTTTTATTCAAAGGCACGGAGAGCATTTCCTTTTCTTTTGAAGAAAGTAACACCTGGAGTCATTTTATGAAGTAGGTATTATAGTAGACACTTGGGAGTCAACAATGAACTACAGTAAAATGACTAGTATGAATATGATGCAATTTAAATGTTGTCATATGTGCGAGGCTGTGAGGAGATGACACGCCCAGAACATGAAGGCCAGGAGAGACACAAACTGCAGCACTGGAGCCTATGCCCACTGAGACACAGCAATAAGGAAGAACACTGATGATTATTTTGTTGATTTGAGAAGCAAATTGGCACTGGCATTTTTACACGTCCTTTGTCAAAAACAAGTATCTAATCACCTTACAAGATCAATGACAGTACTGCAGGCAACATTTGATACTAATTAATAGCACACATCAAATAACTTTCACTGATTATACAGATGTTAAATATATTACCCTTTCCTCAGTAAAACATGATGAAATGTTCCTGCCCAAGGGTGATCTGAGACTTGCTGCTGAGGCTGAGCGATTTGCCAGGCTATTTGTAGGGAAGTAGTACAACACAACATCTATCTGCCTTTTGATTGATTTAAGGTTGTAAGAACATTCTATTTACCTAATATATGAGAAAAACATGGAAAGGAAAACCTGTTATAAATTGAAAAGAATCTGTATAAATTGCAGTCCAAGCCAAGGTGTAGCTGTCAATTATAATAAGGCTGCAAGTGTTATATGACCTTACCTTGCAGCGATGCCCAGGCTTACAGTGATTCCAGAGGAGAGAAGAAAAAAACAAATCATTATCTATCACAGATATCAGCTCACGGTATTAGTGCAGATCAAGATTTATGAATAGCTCACGGTAAAGGTGAATTTTAATAAATATTGCACTGCAGTGACCTTTGTAGGAATCAGTGTTGATTGACAGCTAAATTGCAAGTGTATTTTGTGTTGCCTTACTTACCACAACTGTGGAAGATGGAAATATGGTCTTAATTTTGTTCAAAAATAGAAGAAGTAAGAAGGGAAAATAATTTAAACAATTATTGCTCACAAAGTGAAACCCATATTTTCTTTTACCCTTCTCCCCCCTTTTCCTCTAAGCCCCCTCACTCAAAGATGATGCTCATCTTATGAAGTCTAGCATAATTTGCTATGACTTTTACTCCTAACATAACAAGCTAACCACCCAGAAAGACTGGTGAGAAATTAAATGTATGTTGGTTGAGCTAAAATTAAGGTGTCCTACTGAGAATTATGAAGACATCATGTAATTTTCTAATGGAAGACAGGGACTTATAATGAGTGTTGGATTTTACTTCTGAACAGATTGACATATCTAAATTGGTCCCTCCACCAAACAGAAGAAAGTTGATTGATTAAACTTAAATAATATCAAGTTTTTCAAGTAAAAGCTTAACATATGTGTTAGAGTACTTGTACTAACAGATAATTATGATTTTAAATGTTAAGCAGCAAAACCAATGTGTGTGTGTGTGTATGTGTACCAACAAAAATTTCATCTTGAAGTTCCCATTGTTTAAAAGTCATGATCTTAAAAAAAAATCTATTGAATTTGTGAATCACACTGAAAATGCATAGATTTGAAATTTTAAATGATTCACAATTTCAAAAAATATAAGAAAAAGAGGTCATTTCAAATTTTGTTGATAAGTTTTCTACTTTTAGGAATTTTACTTAACAATTTTCCAGCATTCTTAGGAGAAGCTAAAATGTGACCTCATATGTAGAAAGTTGTTTAAAGAATGTACACCTTACAATACAGTGTTTAAACATTATGCATCTTGTTTAAATTGTTTACAGGGCCAGTCTACCACAAGATTACATATTTAACATGATTTATTTTTGTAGTCTAGTAAAAAAGCTGTATAAAGAAAAAGTACAAAACAACTATAGGCAATGAATATATTTTTAATTCTCACTTGGATTCTGATTAATCAAAAAGATCTAATTTCAAAACAAAAATATGATATTTTCAGACTTTCATATCAGGATACATTTCATATTTCTATAAATCCCAACAGCATTTATGAAGCCAAAAGAATTGCAATGGTATAAATCACTTGGATTTGAAAAATGTACATGTTAGAAACATTTTCCCAGTAACTTGCACATTAGTTCAATAAAGTCTGACTTGAAACACAAACTTCATTTCTTCAAGGTTGTTAATTTTATATTTAAGACAGTGATTAACAAAATTATATTTTATTGGTGTATTTTTGGCTTAAAATTCTTTGATTGATGAATGCTAGATGAAAGAGTTCTCTGTGATACATATCAGTTTTAGATAGTAGACTCTCTCTTGACATTTTCACCTTGTGTTTCTTGAAATTTCTTTAGTACTATGTTGAATACTTTAGTTTCAGGGGAAAAATCTAAATATGTGTAAATAGTAGTTCTAGAAATAGTACACCTGTTTATGAAGGAAACACTAATAAACAAGGCTTCAAATACTAGCATAGGGTACTGATAATATATTTTCTCTACTGATAAACTTATCTGAATTCAGAAATATATTCTGAGCAACTATGTCTCCTAAAATGGCTCCCTGAACCTAAATATAAGCAGTGACAATGTCAATAGACTTGCTAAGACAGCAAATTTAGAGTTTAGAGTCTTTACTCTAGACAACACTAAACAAAGTTGTGGATCTATGTAATGACTTCTCAATATAGACTCTGGAAGCCAGAGAAGATCCTGGACACACATTTTGCAGATGCTAGGATGACAGCCTAGACTCCTATACCCAGCAAAACTTTCATTTTTCATAGATGGGGAAAATAAGGCAAAACAAGAATTAAACAATACTTATCCACAAAACCAGATCTACAGAGAGTACTAGAAGGAAAAACCCAACCCAAGGAAGTTAGTTGCCTCCATGAATACAAAGGCAATAGATAATGTCACACCAGCTAATTCCAGAGAAGGGAAACATGCACAGAATACCACCAAAAAATAGGAATTAACAATCACTGGTCATTAATATTCCTTAATATAAATGGACTCATATTACCTTATGAGTTACAGACTAAGAGAATGGATACAAAAACAAGAACCACTGTATACAAGAAACTCACATCAATTTCAAAGACAGACATTGCCTCAGAGTACAGGATTAGAAAAAGAGTTTCCAATCAAATGGACCAATAAAGCAAGCTGGTGTATCTATCCCAATATCTAACAAAAAAAGACTTCAAACTAAAATTAATACAAAATGAAGAAGGACATTTGATATTCGTCACAAGAAAAACTCATCAAGATGAAGTCTCAATTCTGAACATTTATGCCCCAAATACAAAGGGCACCCACATATGTGAAAAAAAAACATTACAAAAAATATAAATCACTAATACTGGGATACTTCAATAGTCCACTCCCATCGGATATAGGCCTGCCCAACAGAAAATGAACAGAGAAATAAAGGAACTAGCAGATGTTATAACTCAAATGGGCTTAACAGGCATCTATAGACCATTCCACCCAAACACAAAAGAATATTTTCTTCTCAATACCTCATGGAACCATCTCTAAGATAGGCCACATACTTGTTCACAAAGAAAATATCAAGAATTACAAAAAAAAATGGAATAAGCCCCTGTATCATATTGGATCACCATGGCATAAAGTTAGAATCCAATCTCAACACAAATTACAGAAAGCCTACAAACTCATGGAAACTGAATGATGTTCAACTGAATCATCACTGGGTTAAGGAAGAAATAAAGACAGAAATTAAAAACTTCATAGAACTCAATGAAAATGAATGCACAACATACTCAAATTTATGGGACATTATGAAAGCACTACTAAGAAGAAAGTTTAAAGCACTGAAAACCTACAACGAGAGGTTGAAGAGATCTCAAACTAGTGATTTAACAACACAGCTGAAAGCTCTAGAACAAAAAGAAGTATACTTACCCAGGAAAAGTTGACACCTGGAAGTAATCAAATTGAAGGCTAAAACCAATAAAATAATAACAAAGAGAACAACACAAAGAATCAATGAAACAGAATTGGTTCTTCAAGAAAATCAACAAGATAGACAAACCCTTGTCCAAGCTACCCAAAAGACTGAAGGAGAATGTCCAAACTATCAAAATCAGAAAAGAAAAGGGGGGACATAACAACAAACACTGAGTAAATCCAGAGAATTATCAGGTCATCTTTCAAAAGTTTGTACTTCACAAAATTGGAAAATTTAAAAGGAATGGACAATTTTCTGAATACGCACCACATACAGAAATTAAAAAATACACTATTTTAACAGATGTATGACCCCTATGGAAAGAGAAAAAGTCACTAATAGTCTTCTAACCAATAAAAGCCCAGTGTCAGGTGGTTTCAGCAAGAATTTTACCAGAATTTCAAAGAAGAGTTAATACCAATACTCTTCAAATTATTCCACACAATAGAAACAGAAGGAGCATTGTGCGACTCCTTTAATGAGGCTACAATTTAACTTGATAATCCAAACCACACAACGATGCAACAAAGAAAGAAGTATAGACCAATCTTCCTCATGAACATTGATGCAAAAATACTTGATAAAATACTGGCAAACTGAATCCAAGAACACATCCACCATGATCAAGTAGGTTTCATCCCACAGATGCAGAGATGGTTCAGCATATGAAAATATGTCAATGTAATCCATCATATAATCAAATTGAAATAAAAAAGCCACATGACCATCTCAATAAATGCTGAAAAAGCCTTCAACATAACAAAGGCAATTTACAGCAAGAAGACAGCCAACATAAAATTACTTGGAGAGAATTCAAAGTGATTCCAATAAAATCAGGAACATAACAAGGCTGTCCAATCTCTTTATTTATTCTATATAATACTAGAAGTCTTAGCAAAGCAATAACACAAGAGAAGGAGCTTAAGAGAATACAAATTGGAAAGGAAGAAGTCAATCTTTTGCTATTTGCAGATTATATGATGTATACATAAGTGACCCCAAAAATTCTACCAGGAGAACCCTATAGCTGATAAATGCTTTCTGTAATATGGCAGGATATAAGATTAACTCAACAGAATCAGTGGACCTCCTATATACAAATGATAAACATATTGAGAAGAAAATCAGAGAAAACTCATCCTTTAAAATAGCCACAAATAACTAAAGTATCTTGGGGTAATACTAACCAAACAAGTGAAAAATTTATGTGACAAGAACTTTATGTTTTTGAAGAATAATATTGAAGAAGATATCAGAAAATGGAAACATCCCCCCATTTTCTTGCATAAGTAGGTACAACATATAAAAATAGCAAATCTTACCAAAAGCAATCTACAGACTATTTGAAATCCTCATAAAAATCCCAACACAATTCTTCACAGACCTTGAAAGAACAATACTCAACTTCATATAAACCAATGAAAGATAAAAGAATCATGTATAATAAAGGAACTTCTGGAGATATCACCATCTCTGACCTCAAGTTCTTCTATAAGAAGTAGAAATAAAAACAGCTTGGTATTGGTATGCAAATAGACACTTGGAAAATGGAGTAGAATTGAAAACCTTGATATTAATCCACACACCTATGAGCAACTGATTAATGACAAAGAAGTCAAAATTTTACAATGGAAAAAGGAAGCATCTTCAGCAAACAGTGCTGGAAGAACTGCATGTCAACATGTGGAAATTTGAAAATAAATCCCTATCGATCCCCATGCATAAAACTCAAGTCTAAATGTATTAAAGACCTCAACATAAATACAGTTACACTGAACCTCATTGAGGAGAAAGTGGGAAGGAGCCTTGAATGCATTGGTGCAGAAGACCACTTCCTAAATATAACACCAGCAACACAGATACTGAGAGGAATAAATAATACATGGGACCCCTTGAAACTGAAAAGCTTCTGTAAGACAAAAGACACTGGTCAATAAGAAAGAACAGCAGCCTACAGAATGGAAAACATCTTCACCGTCACCATATCTGACAGAGGGCTGATCTCCAAAATATATAAAGGACTAATGAAATGGTACAGCAAAATACAAAATTATCCAGTTAAAAAATGGGGTAATGATGTAAACAGAGAATTCTCAGCAGAAGAATCTCAAATGGACAGAAGAGTTTCTCAGCATCCATATTCATCAGAGAAACACAAATCAAAATGACTATGTGATACTATCTTACACCTGTCAGAATGGATAGGATCTAAAACACAGTGGATAGTTTATGCTGGAGAGAATGTGGAGCAAAAGGAAAGAGTGTAAACTGATACAGCCACTTTGAAAATCAATATGGTGGCTTCTCAGAAAATTGAAAGTCAATCTTCCTTAAGAGCCAGTTTTACCATTCTTGAGCATATACCTAAAGGATGTTCAATTGTACCATAAGGACTTGCTCAAAAATGTTTATAGCAGCATTATTCATAATAGTCAGAATCTAGAAACACCCTAGATGGCCTTAACCTGAAGAATGGATAAGAAAATGTGGTACATTTACAGGACGGAGTACTACTCATCTGTAAAAAGCAATAACATCATGAAATCTGCAGACTAAAGGATAACTGGATGGTCAAGTTGGGAGAGCGATGGAGTGGAAAAGCAATGAAAGAAATATCTAGAAAGAGGGAGCCATTATGGGGATAGGAAGAAAGTTAGAGCTAGGAAAATTCCCAGGAATCCACAAGGATGACCCCTGATAAGATTCCTAGGAATAGTGGAGAAGGTGCCTGAAGTGGTATTCCCCTGTAATCTAATTGGTGACTACCCTAACTTCATCCTAGAACCTTCATCCAGTAACTGATGGAAGCAGATGCAGAGATCACAACCAACCACCAGGCTAAGATTCAGGAGTCCAGTTAAACAGAGAGAGGAACAAGGGGGGCTGTTGGTAGCAGTGAAACCCCAGATCCTGAATTTCTTGTAATTCCCTGGTCTGATTGCCTACAGCTGCTCTGAGCACGAGACCTTCAGGAGTTCCTGATGGCAGGAGAGTGGTTTCTGGTGGGTTTGGCTGGGGCGTGGCTATCTCTATATAATCTGCTCCTGAACACAATAAAGGGGGCATTCTTGGGGAATTCAAGGATGACCCATGTCGCTGTCTCTCCGTCTGTGTGTGTTTGTGTATTTTAAACTCCAGCCCCTTGCCCGAAGCTTGCGAACTGGGTGCCAGCGCACAGAGCACAGACAAGGGGGAAAGCGTTGCGCGGCAGGGGGTCAAGATCATGACAAGGAAATCTACAGAGACAGTTCTACCAAACTTGTTAGAACTGACAAAATCTAGGTCAACAGCTGTGGATCCTGGATAGGACCTAAGTAGGCCATCAGCATGTAAGAATTGTGTAACTTTTTATGTTTAAGGGGCCCCTGGCAGTGGGAGCAGGATCTATCCCTAGTGAATGAGTTGGCTTTCTAGAGTCCATTCCCTATGGTGGGATGCTATGCTTAACCTTGATGCAGGTGGGAAGGGCTTTGTTTAGCCTCAACTTAATGTGTCAGGCTTTCAGAACTCCCCATGAGAGACCTTGCCCTTTTGGTGGACAAATGAATGTGTGGAGGGTTGTGGGGAGGTCAGAGGGGGAGTGAGAGAAAAGGTGGGAGAAGAACTGTGGTTGGTATGTAGAATGAATGAAAAATATAAATAAAGGAAAAATAAGGAGAAAGGAATGAAGTGGTACTTCAATACACATTTTATTTTATTATTAGTTCCTCAAGAGTGATGGAATAGATAATATTAACAGATGTATTAATTATAAAATGATAGATCATTATTATCTCACTGTATGCTACACATCAAGCCTCAGTCAGCTAGCTTTTAAAGTATCAACAATGGAAAAATCCATATCCCAACGATACTAATTTTACATTACTAGTATTTAGGATTATATATTTATTATTACAAGTAAAATGTTTCTTCTGTTCTCATTCCTTAAGAATTTTTCATGACTGTTAAATATGATAAATATTTCATTCATATGACTGTCTTCTGAAATGAAGCCAGACATTTAGTTTGAAAATATACGTATTTATTCTGTTCAAGGAACGTGTAGTTGAGTCAGCCATAAGAACATTCTGAAACAGAATATGCCTGCTAACAACTTTGACTGTTTCCGAAGGATTCTAAGAGTTTCACACTTTGCAATGGAGTTTAAGATACAAATAATCCACCAGCATAGAAATTGGAAAGTATTCAATGCTTCATTAGGAAACAACATATTTTGTTGTTGAGGATCAAACAGAATCTTTAAATGTAGGAGGTAATGAAAATGTCACTCTTAATTCTTCGAAAGACTTATACTAATGTCATGATTTAGCTTTTTCTTTATATAGTCATATCACAGTCACAGCTATATATACCTTTTGATGTATATACATAAGCATCTATATGTATAAATACTGCACAAGATAATCTAGTATGTGCCTATTTCTATAATCATCACCAGTCTTCCTTAAGATATTTTCCAAAATAATTACATTTTTCATAAAAACAAAATTAGATGTCTTTGTTATTTGTTTTACAATTATCCTGTTTGTTCAAACGTTAGTGCACACCAGTGGTACTCTCATGCTAACGTTCATTCACCCTATCTTTTCTCCATTTGACAGCACAGTTGCTGACATTTCTAATTACTTATTTTCCCTCCCAGAACTTTGGAATCTAAATCTTTGCCTGAAATGCTCAATTCCTCACTTTCAAGAAGCATAGGTAATTTTAACTCAGGACCTTTCAAAATTATAATATAAAAATGTGTATCATAGATGCTAAGGGTACCGTGTTTTAATTTTTATATTATAAAACAATCTCTTGTAAGATGTTTTTCTTTATTCACTCAAGGTCATCTCATAATATTTAATAAGAATGTATTTATTATATTTTATCACAAACACATCCATCTTGTATATTTTCTGAAGGAGCTGCTAATACCACAGCTACCTTCTTAAGATTAGAATCTTAAACTTCATGGTTCATCATCCCTATTTTTCTTCCCTGGTTATCCTAAAACTTTCTATGCAGACCAGCATGTCCTCTAATTCACAGAGATCCCAGCTTGCTGAGATTCAGGCATGTATGTGCCACCATGCCGAGTTATTTGTCATTGATCTAGACACCAGTTTACCCTTGAATCAGTCCCAAATGTGAATAACATTTCTGTTACCTTATTTGAGAAAATGAACTCAACGCTGAACATTCCAAAATCAACCTTTTACCATGTTTTGCTTTAGATGGGTTAAAGAGACTGATCTCTCTGCCTTTCCTATCCTTGGATTTCTGTGGCTCTTATTCATATTCTGGCTGTTTCCCCACCATATTATCTCTTGTTTATATTATTTGAAAATTTCATATATGGAAACTTTGATTATATACAACCCCCATTCCCTCTAAAACACATCCTGCATTCTCCCTATCGTCTGTATCCTCTCTCAAATTTGTGTCCTCCTGTGGTCAGTAGTTATTGTCCGTATGTACATTAGTCTATGACTGACCACTGGAGTATGGACAACTTATCAGTGCCATGTTTCTGAAGAACCTCATTCCATATTAACTTTGTTTAGTTTCTCAACAGAAAGTAGGATGATTTAAACCCTTCACCAATCCATGAAAGAAAATTGACTGGTTTGATTTTGAACCACAGTTGTTGGGAAATTATGGTTGCAACACTTCTGACTTGTCTAGAATTTAATATTTCGCAGAAATACAAGGTCTTCTGACTGTGATGATTTCCCATCCCTTTTCCAAGATGTTCACTGAATGATTTGAATACAGATAATCCAGTATATGTCCTGTTTTTGGAGCGTGACGCTCCATGGTTACTTGCTGTCTGTTTTGACCAGTTGTGATTCTCTGTAATGTCCCCCATTCACTTTAGCAAAGGATAACCAGAATAACCAGGCTACAGTCCACAATCCCAGAGAAGCCAGGAAACAAAGACCCTAAGAGAAGTACACATGGATTCCCCTGGGAAGACAAGATCTTCTAAGGAAATTGGGCATGTAGGGGAGAGGAGGAGGGTAGAAGGGGAGTGGAGAGGGAAAAAGGGGAGGGGAACATGATGAGTTGAGATGGTCAAGTGGGGAAAAGGACAAAAATTGAGAGCAAAGAAAGACGTACCTTGATAGAGGGAGCCATTGTAGAATTAGCGAGAAATCTGGCATGAGGCTAAGTCCCAGGAATCCACAAGGATGACCCCAGCTAAGAATCTAAGCAGTAGTGGAGAGAGTGCCTGAACTGGTCTTCTCCTGTAAACAGATCAATAACTTAATTGTTTTCTTAGAACCTTCATCCAGGAACTTATGGAAACAGATGCAGAGATCCACAGCAAAGCACTTGGCCAAACTCCTAGAATTTGTCATAGAGAAGCAGGAATGACAATATGAGCAAACGGGTCAAGACCATGATTTGGAAACCCACAAAAAGAGCTGATCTGAGCTAGTGGGAGTTCACTGACTCAGGACTGACAGTTAGGGAATCTACAAAGGACTGAAATAGGCTCTCTGAATGTGGGTAACAGTTGTGTGGTATGAACAGTTTGTGGGTCACTGGCCTTAGAACCACTATTTATCTCTAGAGCATGAACTGACTTTTTAGAGCCCATTCCCAAATGGGGGAGGGCCTTGTTCCTGCCTCAAATGATGTGAAATGCTTTGTTGACTCCCCTTGGGAGGCCTCACCCTCTCTGAGGAAATGATGAGAGTGGAGTGACAATAGGTGGGAAGACAAGAAGGAGGATAGGGAAAGAAACTTGGATTGATATGTAAAATAAAATAAAAAAAATGTTTTAAAAATAAAATAAAGTAAAATCTATTTTATACTTTAAAATATTAATATAGTTCTTAGTAATGTAAACTTCCCAACCTAAAAATTCTGAGTTATTAATAATACATAAATTCAAATCAAGGTAATGAGTCTTAAATTTTTTTTGTATATTAAGAGGTAAAAATTTTGATATTATGAATTGTGTCTTTGGCATCAACTATCCTTTCTTAATTCATATAGTTACTATGAAATTTAGTAACAGGTTGTGTAGGCTGGTGATTTTGTTCTCCTATACACTGATTGTATAAGTTATGGCAACACATAGAATATCTTCCATATCTACATTAATTTATACAAATGAAGATCACTACTCTTGATGGCTTATATGATATATTTTAAAATCATGTGAAAGGATGGGTGCGGAGGAACTGGTAGATAACAGAATATTAAGAAATACTCTGCAAGTTCTTTGTGACACCTTTATTTTTTTTAAAAAAAATATACTTTTATTGTTACCAAAATCTTGTTTTATTTTTTTAAAACGTGGCTTCTTCTCAACAAAAATTTCAAGATGGATTTTTAAGAAACATGTACTCTATGCTTCCAGAACAATAAACTCAATGACAAGTAAAACGGCAGCTTGATATACAAAATTACAGAGTATCTGCTTTTGTAGTAATTCTCTGTATGGCTTCAAAGAAAAAGTGTTAAAGTCAAGGTCTTGGGTGTCTCTAGGACATTGATTGCCACAATGAACCATTCTTCCAAATATTAGTAAACTTTGCACAGAAGATTGCTGCAAGCTATTTTTTGAGCCAAAAGGATTAGATTTGTCTCTTTGATGGCTCTGACATGTGATATAGATTTCCAATGGGGTGAAGTTTTTCCAGTCACAGGGTGACTTTCTAAACCTCGTTGCTTTCTGAGGGTAGAGAATAGCCTCTACAGGGGGCTGCACTTCAATATATTGCATATAAGTGCGCTCTTCTATGAGGAATTGAACTCCCTCTCTAATGGTCTTTCAGGCATTGAACTGAGTTTAATTAGGAGAACATTTCCATTTCTGCTACACGAAGTTGCTGCTTCAAGATTCTTGCAATAACGATTGAAAACATTTCAATAGCACTTGCTATGCTTCAAGTCTTGGTCTAAACCCTGTATGTGTTTTTAATGCTTCTTTTTCTCACAGCAGCCATATGAATCAAGGCATATTATCATCCTAAGCATGGTCCAAGAGAAGAAGAATTGTTAATTAATTTGTCAAAGTTCTTAGAACTAGCAAGTGGCAAGTGAATGAGTGGGAGGGGGGATTCAAACTCATGCAAGCTGTCTAATTTTGGGAACTCAGCTAGGATTCAAATTCTGGAAAGCTTATCCTGGATTCCCTATGCTATATAAGCACCAACAAGATTAAGCAGAAAGCAAACAGGAAAGAGCATAAGCTAAACATTCTTTATGTATTTTATCCAATTCTTTTACTTATTTTTTAAAAATCACATTGAGGAAAATTAAATCAAGTGTTTTATATACTCACACAGATGGTTTTTGAGGTGGATATAATCTAGAAATACTTAATGGAAAATAATTCTGCATTTCAATTTTATAAATGCATAGAACTATCGTCGACTGTCCTACTCAGAGTCCAGGCATATATCCAACAGTTACTCTTTTATAATCATATAAAAAGATGTGAGATTGTTTTCTTTTCCATGTTTATCCTTCAAGTTCTATAGAAAGAAAATAAGAAAAAATAAGCAGAATTAAATAAACTGATAAGATAGACTTATCCAATTTAGTTTTGGAATTGAATTTAAATTTGTTTCTCTAAAGATATCAGCATTATTTATATAAACAGCACCAAAATGCATCTGCTACTTAAAACTGGGTGAGATTTCTTCTATCTCTGAGGTTTTGGAAATACCACTTAGTGGAAAAAAACAATTTTAAGGTTATCATATAAGTGACAAAGACATTAATCTGACAAGATATGCTCAAGAGACCCAAGATACAGCTGCCGAAATCCTTTTGACACTCTCACCCATAATTTCACAGAGCTTTGTGTAATTAACACACTTCATGGGGTTTAGGCAACATTAGTTGCCTCTCTATCAGAATGCAAATTTGAGAATGATATGGATCTGCACAGGAGACAGAAACAACTGTTCCCCCAGGTAATAACTTGTGCACTCCTTCCTGAGGCAGACCGAGGCGACAGATACAGCATATCTCAGATTTTAATGTGGAGTTAACATATGCTTTATTACAGATACAAATGCTACAACCAGCTACATTATACAATTTACTAAAATTAAAAGGTTTACTGTCATCTTGAAATTCTTACGCAATACCTTCTTAAAAGTCATTTTAAATGATGAAACCCACTGCTGGTTGATGAGCGCATATGTCTGGATAAATGGAAATGCAGTCGTGTAAATGATAAAGATTTAAGTGGGTCATCAGTTTCTATTTAGACAAAAAGCAATCATTTCAGCAACCAGAAGTCTTAATAGTTACTATGGGGGAGAAAAGGAGAGAGTCAATGTGTCTGTGTGCGTGAGTCTAAGTGTCTGTGTGTAGAACTGTATGTCTGTGTGTGTGTGCACATACATACTTAGCAATGACACTATATTTATACCTTTTATTTGGGATTTATTTTTCTTTTGTAACACTGGATCAGTCAATCATTTCAAGATATGAGTACTCTCCAAATCACTCATTATATGGAAATAAAGAATTCTGGTATAGCTTTTTTAATAATTATAAAATTGATTTAAATAAATTAGTTTAATATAATACTGATAGAGGGACTGGAAAAATCATTCAGTTGGTAAATTGCCTAGCATGCTAGTCTGAGGACATGAACTCTGCCTGGAACCACAAAAATAGCCTGATGCGGTGTTGTGAACTTGGAATCCAATAGTTGGCGATCAACAAGAGGATCTTTGATGCTTGTTGAGTTGGATAATCTCAATCCAGGAAAATACGCGGTTCCAAGAATCAAGATTTCATGAGTAAAACTCTCCTCTCCTGTCTGAAAGACATCATTGTACAATAGTCGTCCTCATCCTCCTAAAACCACAATACTTCCGCCTCCTCTTTGATTGACATATAGAGTGGCTCTGGTTATGTCAGCAAGAAAGGTGCTGAAGGAGCTCCTTCCTCCTTCAGCCAATAGCCTTTAAGGTACCAGTTCACCTGGGCATGGTCTCTGCTGCTTTTTAAAGCAGCGGTAGCTGTGAGCTCTCTCTTGCTTCGGGCTCGGCTTCTGGACCGCTTTCCTGATCGTGCAGAGGGCTGTTGTCTAGGACACTGCTCTGTAAGTTTTTCCTTTAAACAAATAACCCTTTTATTAATCATAATTCAAAATTGGTGTGGGATTGTTTTGTGACTTACGCCTTCAGAACTGTACAACTTTAACCCAACCAAGCTTAATAAATGATTGAGGGAAGGCCTGCTCAAGCTCCACTGCTAGCTTAAGAGGTAACATCAGTTGATGGTAGTGAAAAGGAGTCAGTTTTATTCGGGTAAGTAGACCCTGGTAGTTTCCTCATACTTCAGTAGGTCCCCTCACATTCATAAACATATGAGAAGCATTAACTGCAACTATTGAGCTCCTTGAATTAATGAAAAGTATATGAGATTTGGCAGAGGGCATAAGGAGATCTGGAAAAAGTTGAAGGTGAGGAGTAGGGTTAGGCGATGTGATCAAAATACGTTGGGGGAAACTCTCAAGCAACAGAAAAAAAAATATAGGGGCTGGAGAGCTAATCAGTGGTTAAGAACACTGGCAGCTCACAAGTATCTGTAACTCCAGTTCCATGGGATACATC
>NW_026067998.1:838111-846617 GCF_014885135.2 Alexandromys fortis
AAATACTAGATGGCCAGCTTCTCTAGAACAACACCAGTGATGACTTCTGGACTCCACATGTATATGCATACACAAGCTCCTGAATATACAGAAACTCTTATATACATACAATATTCAGTTAGAAAAGGATCTATTGCATTTTAGAGGTTTTGAAATGAGACTTATATAGAAGCACAATTCAGTGTTTTGTACTGTCTTCACATAACACAAACAAGTTCAAACCAATTAATGTACACAGGTATTTTCTCCCATATGTACTCTACATTTGTGTACTTGGTGTGTATAAAAGTATAGAGGTCTATGGTTATCACCTAGGGCTTCAGGCTTTGTTCTTATTTCTTTAAAAAAATTGGGGTATACATAATCTACAGAAAGTCTTCTAATCTTGTTTGGGCACAGTTATTGCTCTCTTATCTAGGAGAAGAATAAATAAACGTATAAATCAAGACACATATTACAAATTAGGTTCATTTTAATGTACTCAGCTCTGGCAGACTACTGATCCAAGAGAAGAATCCTGTGCTTTTATGCACATAAAACTGCATTGAAGACTCATTTATCCCATATGTCTCTTATTTTTATTTAACCACAGACAAATTATTTTCAGTTTTCAAGATCATTTTAGGCTACTACAGCACTACTGCTTTATATCAATAGGAAGTTTCAAAAATAAATTATGAGAAATGTGGTGGCTAAGCTAGTATGAGCTGCATACTGAATAAAATCAAAGTCTCATTATCATGCCACATGAAAAGAAGCCATGAGCCCCTAAGTAGAAATGGTGCTTTTGAATTCTAAACTTTACTCTATAGACCATATATCAAAGCACATTGAAAAGGAGAAATCTAGTAGAAAGAATAAGAAACGAAGTCTGTGCAGAAGTTAAGCTTTCTTGCAAGTTGTCAAAGGGAAGTACACTACTGAAGTAAGTGGAGTGGGGAAAAGGAACACATACAGTTCTACTTCAAGTGCAGAACTTATGCAGGCCTGAGAAGCTTGAACTCCCTGTCAATCAGGGCTCTACTCCCTTCCTGGAGAACGTCTTGTCAAACAGGAGGAGTAAACAGTCTGCTAGACCAACCAGTAAACCAGAAGAATTTGTTGTTAGGCAATGTTGTAATAACAATTCAGAGACTGGTCATGCAGGCAGCGTGTCCATATTGGATATTTTTTTTTTACATTTGATATTTCATATTTCAAATGACTAAATTAACCCAATAAAACAAGCATTTCTGAAGTTCCAACCTTATTAGTAAGGTTAAAAATAAAATACCAGGATTTTGAGATGCTTTTAACTTTATTTGTAAGTTTTTAGTTTTTAATCACATATTTGAATGCATGATTTTTTGTAATTCATATTTCATTTCCTTTCAGACAAATGGTCATCTTATCTAATCTTGATGTGGATTGTGATAAATTTGTTAGCATATACATTAACAGAATAGGATGAACTCAGGACCAACTTTGCTAATATGATATGAAATGTCTTCTTTCTGTTACTTCTAAGCCAACATTTGCTTTATATGAATATTTTAGTTATTAATGTGAGGTCATGCAAAATGAAATCACATAGTGTCAAGCACTTAGTGATAATAATTCTGAGGAAATGTATTTTAATTGTTACACATTTCTTAAAACATATTCTTGAAACTCTTAATAGCACCTTCCCATTCAGACAATTTTGAGGTTTCCAGACATTTGCATTCAAATCAAGTTCAATCTAAAGTCTAAGATTTGCTGTGTGAAACAAAGGCAGTTTCTTCTCTGCAAAGGTTTGCAGAAAAATCAGAAAAGGGGAATTGTTTCTATGTTGTTTTGCATCAGTTCATATGAAGGTCCCATTTACTTAATGATACATGAGTTAAATTAATTTCATAAGACACATTTTTAAACAAAGTTTAGTTTATTTCTAATTATGTGCTATGTGTATGCAACTGGGGCTATATACTCATGAGTCAGGTTTTCTCAGAAGCCAGAGGCATTGATTGCCCCAAAGGTGGAATTACATAAAGGTGTTAGCCCCTCCATGTAGGTGATGAAAATCAAACTTCAGTCCTTTGTAAGATCGGTACCTGCTCTTAGTCACTGGGCCATCTCTTGAAGATACAACTTAAATATTGAAGAAGTTATACACCATGTTTATCTACTTTGCATTTAATAAGAAGGCAAGAATTACTGTTAACACACTTTTATTCTTTACTATTTTATCAATGGATAATACACTTTTTCATCTCCAAGGTAGTGCTAATAAGACATTAGATCAGGCATTGCATGTCTCAATTTACCTAAAATTAAAGTCAGAATTGTATCCAGATGTATATGGGTCTTTCAGAATTATGCTCAGATTTTCTAAAAATCACGAAGAGTACATGTAATAGCTGGCCACTAACTTCAATGTTATTGTTTCTGTGATGCTCCTAGCTTACCTTGCCGGTTTAACAGCCCCTTTTAAAATAATTGGGATCTTCAGAGTAAATGTATATGAACTATGTGGTGCTCCTAACAGTTAAAATAGAGACCGGAGTCATGGCTGAGTGGTTAAGAGCACCTATTTTTTTTTTTTTTTTTTTTTTTTTTTTTTGCAGAGTGTTGGAGTACCGTTCCTAACATCTACATGAACAACCTTATGTAGCTGTAACTCCAGGGAATCCAAAGCCATTTTTAGTCCTCCCTGCAACCCAGGCATAAATGTAGTAGACATATATAGAAGCAGATAGACATTCATACACATCAAATAAAATACGTAATTCTAGAAGTTTTTAAATAGTCTCAATATTGATGTTTAAAATATAGTATAAAAATATCACTAATTGAAACAGTGTCTTGATGGGAATCAAATATGCATTTTCCAGTGTTCCTGCCCTACACTGAAATTTATTAGTTTTACATGAGGTAATAAACTGTGGCTTGAGAGTTTTATCTCTTAAGAAATGCCACATGTGCCCAAATGTGTTTAACAGTATCTAAGGTTAGAAGGAAGAGATCTTCAATTCCTGAAATTTTCAATCAATCTTGCATTGAGACATTAGGAAAAATAGGAAAAAAAATCAAAAAATTAAAAAAATCAAATAACTAAAAAACAAACCAAAAAAAATCCTGAGTAATATGAACATTACATTTGCATCACTGTGTCATATTTTAGGCAACTTTGACAGAAAAAAAGTAGTTCATGACTTCTTACAAATATTAGACCACAGTGCTATTACTTGCAGTTTAACACCAGAGGATGCCACAGGTTTAATATCAACTTCTTTGATAACATTCAGTACTGCTGAGTAACACAATGAAATTGTGTTAAAATAAGTAACCATTAAAATTATTGATGAGTTTTGTGGGGACCAGCTAGTACATTGATGCTTCTGACCTTCTCATTAATAAGCATCCTGAAGAGGGAGGCGTGGGGAGTTTCCAAATTTAAACAAGATAGGGCAAATAAAGACAAATTATTATTCTCCATTGTGTATTAACCTCATCTATCCCCAAAGTCCACAGCTTTATCGTAGTGAGGTAGTGGCTGGGTCAAAATGTGAGCATATATATGAAAACAACAAAAACACTAGGTAGAATAGAGAGTATTCGCTCCGCTGCTTCATTGTGATTCAGCATATGCTTCCCCTAACTTAAATCAACGCAGTTTTACTCTACAACATACATCATAGAGAGGTTATAATTTGTGTTTGCTTTTTACACAAGTGGAAATAGATGAAAATATTGTAAATGTTTAGTATCTGTCTTGTAAAATTAGGGACACTATTCTATATTGGATATACATATTTTTTAATCCTTAACATATTTGATATGTCTGGTACAATATCATGGACAATATAGGAGGGCTTTTGCTGTGCCTAAATACTAATACACACACACACACACACACACATATATATATATATATATATATATATACACACACAAGCCAATACTAAGGTCACTTAGGAAATCATCAATGAAATAAATTATTTTATTTTAATCATATACAAATATGTATCTCTAACCCGAGTACCTCTTTGAGTAAATAATAAGTAATAAACAGAATGAAGAGAAGTTTACAGATCAGTTTTGCTTGGCTTATTCAGAGATGAACAACAAATTGACTTTGACTCAAAGGAAGTGGAAGTTGAGAGTAGATACTTAAGCTTGTCCTCCAACACCTACATGTGCACAATACCACAAACACGTTGTGCACACACACACACACACACACTACAGATTCAATTCATGAGCAAGCTAATTTCATTCCTGATAATTTACAGGCTGTCCAAAACCACAGTGGTATCCTGTTTGTGTAATCCTGTTTGCAGATAGCATGGTGACCTTTTGTTTGGGATTAAGCATAATCTAGAAATTTAGTTTTTATTTCTTTATACCAAGATTATTGAAAGTTGGGGATGCAGCTTAGTGACAAAGTGTTTTCCTACTTTTCAGGAGTCCCTGGGTCTAATCTCCAGTACTGAATAGCAAGCATACTTTCTCTAAAATCTTGATAACTTTCTGGCTTGCCGTCATATAATAACAGAAATATTTCATATGCGGAAATGAGACAAATAGTGTGGTTTCCTTTCTCTGTATGTCTCCTTCTCCATAGACTTACGATTTCTGACATTGCTGTTTTTCACTAAAATTGTCCTTCCTTAGAGCTCAGAAATGACTGACTTTTAACTGTATTTTTTGAAATAGAAGGAATGTATATGTATATAATTACTGCAAAGTATGTAGTCTACTCCATGGTTCTTAATCAGAATTTCAGAGCTCAGGGTAGACACATTAATTTAGCAAATAATTAATGATAAAACATACTTTTTATCAAAAAGGCAAATGTTAAATGCAATTAAAAAGTGAAACTTAAAGACTCAACTGACATTGATAAAACTTCAAAGCTAGATGGGAACGCAATTCTGATAATTAATTCCAATGACTTAGACAACTACACTTTCTTCTCTGTTTATTTTTGGTCACATCAATTCAACATTTTTGTGAATTTCTCTCATATTTAGAGTGATTGATGAGCTAATTTGTTAATTATGTGACTTCGCAGAAATACAAAAAAAAACAAAGGAAACTATTGCATTGATATTTTAATCTTTCATTTAACCACATATATGGTATCCATTTAGATGCATTTAGCTTTTGAAGCCTTGATCAAAAACCAAATTACATTACCCTTTAAGCTTTCTTTTTGATTCATGTTTCCCACTAGGATTTATAAATGTTTTGATAGCAAATTTTGGCCTGAGCTCGTGGGAGCTTGTGGATTCTGACAACAGCTAGGGAACCTGCATGGGACCGACCTAGGCCCTCTGCCTGTGAGTGATAGTTGTATAGCTTCTTTTGTTTGTGAGGCTCCTAGCAGTGGGATCAAGACATGTCCCTGGTGCTTAAGCTGGCTTTGGGAACCTATACCCCATACTTTGTTGCCTCATTCAGCCTTAATGCAGAAAAAAGAGCTTGATCCTGCCTCTTGATGTGCCATGCTTTGTTGAAGCACCCGTGGGAGGCCTGCCCCTTTCTGAACTGAGAAGAAGGGGTGGATGGGGGTAGAGGGAATGCAAAGCTAGGAGTTTGGGGGGAGGAAACTGTAGGACAGGAGAAAAGGGAAACTGCTATCAGGATGTGAAATAAATGAAAATTTTTGATTAATAATTTTTCCCAAAGAACAATTATGGACTCTCTAAAAATATACATTTGGGGTGTATATATCTCAACATTTGACAATTGTCTAAGTAAGCATAAAAATGAATAATGTCATTCATTTTCTCTATGCATGTATAATGTGCATAATGATCTACTATAAATAGTTCTTCCCATCTTTTAATATCATATTTATTGCCCTCTCCACTCATACTTTGTGTTCTCCCATGTTACATCTGTGATTTGCCCCCCCCCACAGGGA
Source organism: Alexandromys fortis (assembly GCF_014885135.2). Taxonomy (NCBI): domain Eukaryota; kingdom Metazoa; phylum Chordata; class Mammalia; order Rodentia; family Cricetidae; genus Alexandromys; species Alexandromys fortis. The sequence goes on from NW_026067998.1 coordinate 844,002, forward strand.
TTTAATAACTTTACCTGAGAATGTAACATTCTTGGGGTATGATAATGTTACAGTTCTAATCACTATATTCCTTGATAAAGTGTTTATTTGTACTTAGCATTTAGTAAGATGACCTTTAATTTGTGTACTACTTAAGGAATTGCAAATATTAATAGTTATTTATAAGGTATACTCAAGACAATCCATTTCATAAAAGCTCTTGATGGAGGTTTTTAAGAACGTTAAATTTTGGAGGTGGCTCAAAAAATGACCCAGCAGTTAACTGCATTCACTGTTCTTCCTGAGGACCTGACTTAGGCACCCAGTATCCACATTAGGTTGCTGACAACCACCTGTAATTCCAGCTGCAGGGTCTCTATACACAATCTTCCAGCATTTTCTGATACCCACATATATGAGATACACACATACAAAGACACACCAATCCAAATTAATAAAAATGATAAATTTGAAACATATCTTAAATTTTGTCTCCTCATTCTTTAAAGAAATATACTGTGAATCATTAATTACAACGAGGGAATATTGCACATGATAAAATTTTGAGAGGCAGCAGGCTTTCTTTAAATGACATTCTGTAAAGCCACAGCTTTTTTGAAGGCAACTCTTCTTGAGTATATAACTATATTTGACTCTCTGTTTGGACTCCTTCCAAACATTAGCATCACTTATTGGAAAAAATTATGTTCATGCTATTTAACTCAAACAACATACGTTCCTAAGTATATAAGATATATTAGAAATCTAAAGCTTGGTAATTTATATAGAGTGAATTCTATCAATAATAAAGTTGTCTATTTTAGACGCTAGAAAAATTTCAAGACATAGACTTAAAAGTTTAGCCCTGTGAGCTCATGAGGGCTAAATACTTTCAAAGTACCAGATTCCTCTCCATGGACTTTATAAGCTTGTATCATAATGCAAAAAAAAAAAAAAAATTAGTCCAACTTTAGAAGTCTCCACAGTCTTTCACAATTCCAACAGTGTTTCAAAGTCGAAAGTTAAAAGTTTCTTTTGAGATTCATGAAGCCTCTTAACTATAATAACATGTAAAAACAAAATTTAAAAAAAATCACATATTGCCAACAGATAATGGCACAGGCACAAATTACCATTCTAAAATATAGGAACGAGAGTATAGTGAGGAAATGTTGGACCAAAGCAAGACCAAAAACCAGGTGGGCAAATGTCAAACTCCGTATCAACATGATTAATGTCAAAACACTCTTTAGATGTCCAAATGCTTTCAGCTTTGTTGACAGCAACACACCTCTTTCCCTTGGGCTGGCTCCACTTCCTGGTAACAGCTTTCCTTTAAGGTGTCGTATGACTCTACCATCTAAAACAGTCTTGGGATCTCTGAAATAATCTAGGCTTCACCTTTACAGCTTCAACCACTGGCTTCTCTAGGCCTCCAGTCAGATGCATGTCTGGCCTCAAAGGCTAGGTAACCTTAGTTGCATAGGCAAATTCCATAGCCCTCTTCTATATGCTTAATTCTAAAGCCAGATTCACATGCTGAAGCTGCCAAGTTCTGTTGCTTACTGGGGTTGGAACATGGTCCCCTTACTCAATTACATCTTCTCGGGTTTTCTAGTTTTGATGATTACCTTTACTGCCAAAACTTGACTCTCCTTGAACTTGCTCTGTTGACCAGGCTGGGAAGAACCTTTGAGATCCCCCAGTCTCTACGTACCCAGAGCTGGGATTAAAGGCGAGCACCACAACTAGTTCTAAATATATCTTTAACTTCTTTTCACAAGTTGGAAATTTACCTGCGTGGGATTTTGTGCTGAGGTTACCGCTTCCTTTATACCATTTCTTGTTTATCTTCTTGAGCACAGGATTTTTACTCCAATACACTCTGTGTTTTTTTTCTCTTCGTATTTTACATTTTCTAATTTACCCTGCTCAGCTTGTTCCTTTTCATTATCAACCTTCGTTAGTGTTACCACTAATAACCACACAACAGTGTCTATATTAGACTGTTTTGAGATTTCTACTGCCAACAAAATTAATCCATAACTTCACATTAGCCTCAGGCAGACTCTTAAGACAAGGCCAAAAAGTGGCCACATTCTTCACAATTATGTTCATGTTAATAACTGAACCTGGGTCCTCTGCAAGAGCAACATGTGATATAAATCATTGAGACATCTCTCCAACCTTTGTCTAAATTTTAATAAATAATATCTCTTTAATATTAGGTTCACTAGTTCAAGAAGAAAATACCTAGTATTAAATTTCTTTAATACTATTGTCCAAAGATAATTATACAGAAATGTCTAAATTGAATTACATTTCACAGAAAGTAATGTTGAGAAATGTATATTAATATACAAAAAATGTATTGATCACATAGTAATATTTTCTCATTTTTGGTAAATCCTTTTTATTGCTAATTTTTTAAATATTATTTTGAAGATTTAAAATATCTTATAAAATTTTGCTTTATCAGGTGATACATTCAATTAATTGAAAAATAGAATGAGAAGTTACTATATCATGGGTTGTATGTTATATAATGAAAATATATTGAGAACAGGGTACATTCATTTAAATACATAGCAAAGCTAAAAGTATTGAAACTGTTTTTTTTTTTACTTTTTTTTTATT
>NW_026067998.1:847520-921311 GCF_014885135.2 Alexandromys fortis
AAAAAAAAAAAAAAAAAAAACCAGCTTGGCGGTGGTGGCGCTTTTAATCCCAGCACTCGGGAGGCAGAGGCAGGCAGATCTCTCTGAGTTCGAGGCCAGCCTGGTCTACAAGAGCTAGTTCCAGGACAGGAACCAAAAGCTACAGAGAAACCCTATCTCGAAAATCCAAAAAAAAAAAAAAAAAAAAGAAAGAAAAAAAATAGGAAGAACTGTTTTTTCTCCTCAGATTTCTGTTCATGATATTTGTCATGATAATAGCTTCAACTCTATTCAGTTTTAAATGCCACCAGATGTTAGAAATTGGACCATTTAAAGCTACAAACCTAATGAAAAAGAGAATCTGAATTACGAGTTTGGTATTTTATCAAAAGTACTAAATTAAATTTTAAGCATGTATCAGGATTACTGTGATAATCACTGAGGCAGCACTGTCCCCGACTGTAGATATGAACAGTGTTGAGCTCTGGGCTAGTGAGTTTGTGTTCACCTCATCATAGGTCGATTCCTCCTGATTTCTTCCCATTTAAGACTAAAGAGGTTACATGCTGTTTTCTATTCAGAGCAATTATTACGCTTGAAAGTGGATTTACTTTGTTGGTGTCTTCCCTTTTCTTTGTTCCTTTATGTGGTTCATTGAATTAATTTAATTTGGAAGCTCTGATAAAAACTGTATTTTTATAGATTTAGTTAAATTTATACGACCTTTGACAGCTTGCTTTCCATTTTGGTTTCCTAAGTAGACATGGGAAAGACATTGGGAGTGTTTCTTTAATCTCAAATCTGCCATCTGATTTCCTGAAATCATCACATCCACTGTTTTAGTGTCTTTGGGTCAATAAGACCATTTCTCATTGTATGGAAGATAATAGTAAAACTTTCAGAAGTCATCTCATTCCTTACATGTTAAAAAAATTGTTCTTTGGACATTTGAGAACTAGAGATTATTAGCAAAACACTATCTCCAGTCCTTTTTTTTTTCATCATGAATTAAAGAAAGTAGAGTGAAGCATATTGGGTTCTAAGAAATGTACCAATATGCTGACCAATGCTGAAAAACCTTGTAGGAATTTAATTATGCAGAATGCATAAGTGGTGCATTGTGAAAACTGAACCAGGCCTCGCTTCACTGGAATAATTTTCTTGGAAGGTGACCTATTAATTATATCAAATGCATTGTTGCATTGTGGATACCCAAAAATGTGTGCCTATTTTCACCTTGACCAAAGGTCAGAAAGTTGGAACTTACTTCTATTCCTTCAAGGCTCTTGCCAGTTTATACTTCAAAGATCACACCTAGATTTCGAACAGAGAGTTCTGCTCTCTCAAGATTATTGTCAGTAGGTAAGGCTAATATCCAGACCTCGTTTGTCAGAAATAGAGAAGTAGATATGTTTCCTCCCCCAAACAAACGTCTAAGGATCCAATTAAGTTTCTACTTCCTTAGGGAGATAACAATGGTTTCCACCCAGGGAGTGGTTTGCCTACAGAATGTTTTGGTCTAGGGTGTGAGCATGACTTGTCTTATTCCAGCAACAGAATGTTTTACTAAGAATTTAGCTGGAAACCTTTAACTGCTCTGTTCACTTCTGCGTATCAAAATAATGCAGGTTTTTTTTTTTTCATCTTACTCCTACCTTTTGGGTTTCAGGGTATTTTAAGCAAATTGGAATAAAATGTGGGCAATTTCAGTATTCACTGGAACTCCCTCCAGGTACTATCCTATGTCTGCTGTTTTATTTTGTTCATTTGCATCTTTGTATCCTTAACTAACTCTTCTAATCTCCATGCTGCTACCCTCATAAGTGGTATTTTTGTAGAAGCTGGTCTCCCACATTGCCTAAAATAACAAAAGAGAAGAAAAAGATTCCACGTTCACAACATCTAAGAAACATGTAGCCTAGGATATGTCCTTTCCTTTAGACTTTCACTTTCTTTTCTTTGCCTTTTAAAAGTTGTTTTTAACATTTATTCATAATTGAAACCAGAAATTAAATTACAGGAAAATAGAATTAAAGAAGGTACTCATGATAGCATTACTCATGCCACCTCTAGAAGCTGTGAACACAAAACTCTAACCTGCCATGCTTCAACTGACTAACCAGCTTAAAAAAAGTTCACATCAAGAGAGAGCCTGGTGCATATTAAAGAATAAATTACACTCACTGAAATGAGGAAAGATATTCCATGCTCAATACCAATATACTTCTAAATTTGTTTACAAATTTTAAAAAAATGACAAAGGAAATAATCTATGATTTCTGTTGTTTGAGATCCATCTTCTTTCCTGATGAGAATGACTTGATAGACCCATAGCTTTATGTTTACTTATGTGGAAAGCAGGCTACTCCTCATTTAGTAATCAACATGGATAGAAAAGAAATGATGACCTCTTGAATATTTTTTTGGGGGGGTTTACTGGAATCTTTGACTGGGTCATTAAGAATTTGAGCATAAAACAATCAACTCTTGAAATAAACAAAGTACATTAATTTATAAAATATTGAAAAACCTGATCATTATTTATTAATTGCATTTTCAGAATTTAATGCTTCTATTATTTATTAAGCATTCACACACAACTCACTTAATCTCACCTGTGCCACAGTTGTCATATGAAAGTCAGAGGACAAGTGCAAAAGTTAGTTCTTTTTCTAGAATCAAACTTATGTAGTCTGTATTAGGAACAAGCACATTTACCTGCTGGACTCTCTTGCCAGTATGGCTTTTATGATTTATTACATTCATTGACAGTACATTTCTGTTTGTGTACTTATCAATAACTTGTATTTTCAGTTAGATTACTTACTTATCCTTTAGAGGATAAGAACAAAGGAATGTGTTCCACCTCCTTTTAGTCAGTGGTTTAGGAACCACATAACATATGAGTTTAGGAAACTCATAAATTTCAAGAACTGCAGCTTTAGTCCCAGTTTTATATGATTTTTTTCTTAAAATACAGAGCTTCAAATTAAGAGATGATAGGAAGATATTGTTTGGAACCGCTGTATTTTACAGATACTTAAGCCCTTAATTGATTAAGTAGCCGCCTGAAACACAGAAACAGAGCTCTTATAAAGATAAATGTGTTATGCCTTTTTACTATGTTTATTTCATTTCCTCCATGTTTTTTTCTAGTTTTCCTCATCCTTCATTCAGAAGAAGGAGTCAAAATATCTTATGTCACTGAAAAGCATCTCCATATAGAAACTGTTGATTGTTTATACAAATAAAAAACAAAAAGATTTAGTGAAAATTTTCAAACCATGGAGACTCATACATAATCTAACATTTCAGTGTCCCAATTGTGAGCAATGATGCTTGGGCATGTTTGCTGCCATTTTTGTTGGAAAGGGGAACTATAAATTTTATCTCTTCAGAGACTGGAAAATCAAATCTATCAAGATTAGAAAACAGAAATGATCCCTTCCACATGCGGACCTCTCATGGCTACCTTTCTAGGTTTACAGACACCAATTTTAAACAAAGGGAATGAAATATTTAACAAATATTTGTTAAGTACTTGGTATGCGCAGATTTCCCTTCTCTTATGGGAAAGAGTAGAGGAGGAAAAGAAGAGAGCCTTACTCTGAAAATTATGTTGGACCTGGGCCTGGCATATTCCTGCTTTCTCTTTGACAGCTCTGAGTTCTGAAGAAGACAGAATTGTTTTAAAGATATACTCACATTAATATTATCCAGGGATGGAGTCTTGACTTATTTTATCCTTTATTGTATATGAAAATCTAACCAGAGAAAAATAGCTTTACCATAGATAAGAATGTTACCCCCTTTCGGTGAAGCACAGAAGGAAATATGTAGAAACTCAGAAAATAATAGCAGAATTCAATTTAAAAGAACACTTAATGAACTCAAAACTCTGGACTTCTCCTCTTTTCTGTAATTTCCTTGAAATTGGATTGAGAACGAAAAGTATCACTGGCCATTCTATGAGCCAAAGCATTTTCCAGATGCTGAAGATCGATGCATGCCTTGGAGACTTTGATTTTTGAAGATGCTGTGTAACAGATGCAAGTACTGGAGAGCCCACATCAGGCCCAGCAAGCGAGTATGCTGTGTGGTGTCCTATGAAGAGAAAACATCAATGAGGCATTAAGGAAAGACAGAGCCTCAGCCAAAAATGGACATCTTTCAAGCCGATGGTCAAGGCCAGCATGTCAATAACATCAGAGAATTTTAACTTTTTACAACACTGGGCAGTCATTATATATTTTACTACTGTTTTCACTTAATTAGAAATGAAATTAGACCTTAGAGACTAACGGCTTGGTCCATCCCGAGGGTTTACTTCTGGTGCTGTACGCAAGGTCATCTTGACCCTTCTACTGCTTTGTTTTCCGTACTTTCACAATTGTGATTACCTGGAAGTAGAAAAGGATTTATTTACTCTGAAATATTCTGGTTTGTTTCATTTTTTTTCTTTTTCTTATTGATTTTGGTTGAGCTCTTTATTTTCCTCTCCTCCCCTCCCTGCCTCTCCCTTCCCCTTCAATCCTCCTTCAAGGTCCCCATGCTCCCAATATACTCAGGAGATCTTGACTTTTTCTACTCCCCATGTATATTAGATTCATGAATGTCTGTCTTAGGGACCCATTGTTGTCTAAATCCTCTGGAATTATGATTTATGGGCTGGTTTTCTTTGCTTTATGTTTAAAAACCACTTACAAGTAAGTATAGGTGATAATTGTGTTTCTGTGTCTAGGTTACCTCTGGTTGCACCATCAAGTCTCTCTGACTCTGTCTTCCTCCTTTAATGCTATAGGCCAGCCAGTTCTTTGTTCATGAACCAATAATAGCAACACACAGACAGAAGGACCTCCCACACCCCTTCCTTCCTTCCTTCCTTCCTTCCTTCCTTCCTTCCTTCCTTCCTTCCTTCCTTCCTTCCTTCCTCCCTTCCTTGCTTTCTTGTTTTGACAAATAATCAAAATATTTGATGACATATTCATATGGAGCCCTGAGAAGTGACCCTGAAAATATTTTTAAGAGTTTTGCTTCCAATTATCTAAATTATATTTTAGATATCTTTAAGAAAATATCACCGTCACACCTTGCTTGCAAGTTTGAAAAAGTCCCCAGTCCATTTCTGAAATTTACCCTACTATTCTGGGTTTGATTAGTATTCCATGTCCTCATTGATGCTAAGATATTTACACACTGTCTTCTTTGAGTGACAGGAAAGAGTACAGTGCAATACTGAGGGGACAGCCCATCCGCTTAATTGAGAAACAAATTGGCCTGGATTCCTTCGAAATACAAATTGTGCACAAATACAAAAAAAAAAAATCACTTCAAACAATAGTACATCTAAATGTCAGATTCTTGTTTTTGACAGTGAAGGCATGTCCCTAGGAATGCATAGACACAGAGGAAGATGTACACTTCTGCATAAATAAAAAAGTTAAGAATATATCACTTTTTTTTACAAGTTGGTATAAAATAGACAGATGTAGTTTTACCAGGAAGCACAAAATATGATTAAGTTTGAGTAATGCCTAAACTTAAGGGATCCAATTATCCTCTGTTTAGAGCTCAATCCCAATAGTAATAAGGGAATATTTAGCAAGGTTTCATTATAGCTGTTGTTATACCAATTGCAGTTTTAGTGAAATCCTCTGTATCATCCTTCAGCATGATTTTCATCATTCTCTTCCTTGTGCAAGACCTTTTTATGGCAGTGGGTATTATTGCTATCTGTCTAAAGAGATTGAGCTACAAATGCAATTAATGTTGTTTTAAAGCAATACTTGTACAGTTCATATCTATTTTTTGTTTGTTTACAATGCATCTTTCACATCGTATAAAAATTTTCCAGGAAAACCTTTACTGCTCAGTGTTCCAACATCTTAAAATTGAAAACAGAATTTTTCACATACAGTATGTTTTAATCAGGATTTCCCCTCCCTCAACTTCACCCTTATCCTTCCCACCTCCCTGTCCCACCAAAAGTCATACCTTTTCTTCCTCTCATTATGAAACAAACAGTCACCTAAAGAAGTAAATAAATAAAATAGAGTAGAAAACAAACAAACAAATGGGATAGGACAAAAAAAAAAAAAAAACAAGTAAACAAAGCCAAAGAAAAAGTACAAGGAAAACATACACACTCAGAATCATGCCCATCTGCCCACACATAAATACCACTAAAACACAAAATCAGAAACTATAAAACCTATAAGGAAAAACAAAAGAAAAAAAGGGAAAATCTATAAGGAAAGAACAAACAAACAAAAAACGACCAGACAAAGCATTATGGAAAAAAATCTTTCAAAAGTACCATTGAGTTCATTTTGTGTTAGTCTTCTATTGGTGGCATGGGGCCGGCCCTTAGGTGTTATTTGAATACTGAGTGATACAGTGATATTTTATTTGTGTCTTAAAAATAAAGTTTGCCTGAAGATCAGAGCGCAGAGCTACGTCACTAGAGGCCAGGGAGTGGTGGCACACACCTTTAATCCCAGGACTCAAGGCCACCCAGGGCTTTGGGAAAATGAATCTGGGAGAAACTCGTACAAGGTGCTCCCAGTGTGCTGGACTCCCAGGCCTTTAATCCCAGTACTATAGAGGTGGGGACAGGAGGGGTATGAGTGGGCGGAGAGAGGAATAAAGGTGAGAGGAGAGAAGAGTTCATTACAGTCTGAGGACTGGTGGAGACCATTGCAGTCTGCAGTCATTCTTAGGGTAGGGTCACCCCTGTGTCTGAGCCTTGGTAGAGGTAAGAACTCCCTAGTGGCTCAGCAGCTTTGCTTTTCTGATCTTCAGCTTGAACCCTAATATCCATTTCTGGGTTTATATTAATCGTGTTACAAAGTAAGACTCCTTCAGAAAAATTAGTATTCCCTTTTGTGAGTAGTTATTGACTGAAGATAGCTTCAGGGTAAGGGAATGGAGTCCTTTATCCATGTCTCCTCTCTGTACTTGGACTTCATCTGACTTAGACCTATGGAGGCTGAGTCTCGCTGCATTTCTACCAACTGTGGGACATTTTATATGACCATAGGGCAATGCAATAGAAGCTAAGATTGGGATGTAAAGAACAAACACTAAGTATAGGTTTCTTCCAATAACCAGACAAACAAAATGAGAAGCAAACAATCTTCCTCTGCAGTGAAACTGTAAATTCTGTCCTGTTTTGAATATGTTCAGTAATGTGACCTATATATTCTATAAGCATACCATACAACAATATTATTTTATCCAGTATGAAATTGATTGAATTTATTCTGACTTGTCAAGGAATGTAAGAAAGATAAACAAAAACATAACAAAAAATGAAATCCAAATGTTTAGAATAGGAATAATGAATAGGATTGTGGATTATTTGATAATAAGTCAATAAAATATGAGTAAGCCCAGGAGACAACTAGAAAGAATATTCAATATTTAACAATTTCGTGTATCGCATTCTGAGTGTTATTAATAGAATAGATTGTGAATTAAATGTCAAGATCTTGTAACAAAATCTGATAAAAGTAATGGGTATTGTGGCATGAGTATGGGAGATAACAATGGAAGTAACCCCATGGTTCAGCGTACAGTGATCTAACTTAATTGTTAAGCACCAGACAAACGACAGATTCCAAATCAAAGTGATGAAAGGTATTTTTAAGGAAACAACACCCAGGAATGGCTCTCAGCTCCATATATACATGTTCATGAGCAGTTACACCTGCAAACGTATGTGTGTGTCCACACACACACTAATGCAAAAAAATGGAGATTTCTCTGCTTTGAAAATATTATTTCTTAGATATAATATAAATACTGGGTTACGAACTGTACTCAGTTTTCTAATCCATTATCATGCACATGTTAGATGAGTTGGGCTTGATGGCTTCCTTTGCTTTATTTACTCTGATAATCTAGTCACTCACACTCAAAGAGCAAGAATGAGTAAAGAGTGACAGTTGGCCACTATAAATCAGTCTTAAATTACTGTACAAACCCCGTGTTGGAAGACATTAGGTATGTTCCAGACATTATTGATACATCCTGATGCTGACTCTGCAGGAAATCATGGAAGAAGGAAAAAGAAGAGAGCTTAGGAAACTTAACTCCACACTGAATAAGATACAGATACACTTTCCAGAGAATTATTAAAGCAATGCTTGAGTAGAAAACATTGATTAATCGAGTGATTATATTTTCATCTCTGTAATGGCTTAGTAGGTCAATAAACTGCCGCTTTATGATTTTTTTATTCCTTTACTATCTATAATTAAAAATTAGAGAATTGTCTATTGAAAATTTTTGAATTTTGATACTTCTTCTTTAGAAACATGAATCTTATATTCTTTAATTTATTATTATTATTGTACTTTATTGATATTTATTTATTTATTTGCGTGTATGACTAATAGAACAGAGTGAAAATTCAGTATAAATATACACTGAAGTACAACCCAGGAATCAGGTTAATAAGATGATCTTATAATCTTCCTCTGTTTTATGCCCTTCTGTGTTTTAGTTTTCTGAGTTTTGCTTTGTTTGCAGATGTTTTTCAAAGTCGGAGGTAACCTATCTTTACTTAGTCAACCCTACAATGTTTTACTTGTGCTGTCCCTAATCCATCGTCTATAATTGTAATGGAATATTTGAAAGTAGCAAATTTATAAACTAGTAGTTTATTTTCTCATATACTGATGAAGGCTGCAAAGTACAAGTTTGGACATCTGTGTCTGATAGAATTTTTATAATTGCTCTTGCCGCAAAGTGGGAAAATGTTGTTGCTATATTAATCACTACTTGGGGTGTTGTTTCTAACAAATTGCCCATCCATTCCTGCTCTGTCAAAAAAGGGCAAGTAAATATAACATTTCTTAAATATGTTAATATTTTTATTGAAAATATATTTTTTCCCTCATACAATGCGTTCCAACTACAGTTTCCTATTCCTCCACTCCTTCTACCCTTACCTCCACCTCCTCTATTCTCCAGATGGACTCTCACTCAGTTTCCTAGTCAGAAAAGAGCAGGCCTATAAGAGACAACAGCCAAACAGGACAACAGGATATAACAAAACAAAGCCCTCATCCTGAGGCTGGACAAGGCAATCCAACTGGAGGAAAATTTCTCATGAGCAGGTAAAAGAGTCAGATACACAACTTCTCCCACTGTTAGGAGGAGTCCCATAAAAACACCAAGCTAAAAGCCATGGATGCAGAGGACTTGGTGTAGACCCATGATGGCCTGATGCTTGCTGTGTTTGCTCTTCAAGCTCTGTAAGCACATGAGAGCCTTACTTAGTTAATTCAGTGAGCCATGTTCTTTTGGTGTGCTCCATATCCTCTTACTTTTATAGTCTTTTCTTCCCTTTCCCTCAGAATTCCCTAATCTCCAAGGAAAGGTATTAAATGGAGACCTCTAGTTTAGAATCTCTCTGTATATTATCTGGCTGAGTCTTTTCTATATCCACTCCAACCTGTTGTTAAACAAAACCTCTCTGATTACAACTGGACAAGGCATATCTTCAATCCCAGCATTTGGGAGATTTGGGAAGCATAGTCAAGTGTATATCTATGAGTTCAAGGTCACCTAATCTACAGAGTTAGGTTTAGGACAGCCAGGGCTCTTACAAAGAGAAATCCTGTCTCAAGAAGCTCCCCCCATTCCAAAAAGAAGCTAAAAATATAGTGGCCTGTGACCTAGACTTTGTTTTTGACATGTGTTTATAGAGCATGAACCCTTGCAAATGCTATTTCTCTTGTTAATATATGACATTAAATACTTTGTTTGATAAGACTTTCTTTCTGAATGATAATTGTACTTAACATATTCCAAGCAGCAACAGATTTGAATTTAGCACAAAACTCACATACATTGTCAATATACTTGAGCTTATTATAAACAATAAAATTAATATGCTGACTTTTCTAAAAGCAAGATAGAGATATGTAAAATAGTGTAAAATAGAGAGAGTGAAAAATAGCAAATTCATATAAAAATCCTGGTTGATGAAATTCATTAGACATGATGTTACATATTGCTTTGGGGTAAACACACAGTAAGTTTGTGCATTTGGAAAAATGTCAACTAAATTAGGACATACATATGGAAAATATGATCTTGTAAACAACCTATGTTTACAATACTGTGCTGTGACTGATTGCCAATCTGCTGGTGGGATTTATGTATCCTCTTTGCACTTATTTGTTATTGGTGAGTTGATGAATTTTGAAACTAATTTTTTTCTTCTTTCTACTAAACAAAAATATCAATGTTGGTACCATGTTATAGGAATGCAAATTGTTTCCTAAAGGTGAATCAAGAATCTTAATTCTGTATCTATGAGATAGATGGAAATGAGGAAAAGACACTTTATATAAAGATTTTTCAATGATTTTCAGGTACATAATCTTCTAAAAATGTTAATGTTGTATAACTCTTAACTAAATTAGAATATGCACATCCATATTCTATATATAACATATATTCATATGTATACCTGTGGTTTGGGGATATTTTAAAAAACTTATTGTCTCCCTATGTAACACTTCTTTCTTGGAACTGACTGTGAACCATACTAGCTTTGAATTTTGCCTTCTTGGTGCTGTGTTTAAATCCATGTGTCATCAGGCCAGCAATGTTTTTAACTTTTATTTAGATATTGTCATTTTACATGTGTGTGAATGATATAAACTGGTGTGCATGCCAGGATACACATATGGAGGTCACAGGATTTAAGAAGTCTGTTCTTTTCTTTTATCTAGATGAAGCTTCTGGGAATATAATTCAGTTTTTCTGGCTTTTTGCAACTGTGTTTATATTACTGAGCCAGTTTACCTGCCTGATAAATTGGTATTAAAAATTATCACTTTAATAGAATAATAGTGGTGATTTCTCCCTTAGGACATGTGTGATTACAAATTCTAGGTATCAGTAATGATGACAAGTATGGCTATCATCTTGTAGAGGAGACTCTAAATTCAACCAGAAAATGGTCAGCTAATTTCATGACATTCCTCCTTATTGCACAATTTCCTGCTGGACTGTTATTATAGCTCTTGGGGTTCACAACTGAGTAGTAGTGATGATGATTATTTTATTTTATTTTTTTTTATTTTCTAGTTGGGTGCATAGCACTTCTAGCACTATGAGAACTAGCCAGTGAGAATGATGTCAGTACCCCTTGATTTCTTCATGTCCTCTGACTTAAGTCTTCAGCAATAGGATCCTTTCACGAAGTTCTGGAAGGTGGCCAAGAGCATTGGGCATAGCTTGTAAGATTTAGAGATAAAGGAGAACTTACAGAACAACAACTAAAAAACAGATAATCTATTCCCTCACACTGGTCACTTCTTGTTGTTTTGAACAAAGTCCTTCACTAGCTCAAGCAAAACTGGTGTGTAGAACAAATTAGTAGCTAAAAGGAAAGGAAAATCAGTTCTTCTTTCTTTTGAAATTGATTTTATTGAGCTATACATTTTTCTTTGCTCCCCTCATTTTCTCTCCCCTCCCCTTCAAGCCTCTCCCATGGACTCAATGCTCCAAATTTACTCAGGAGATCCTTTCTTTTTCTACTTCTCGTGTAGATTAGCTGTTACACCTTGAATGCGCCGGATCTGGTCTGATCTTGGAAGCTAAGCAGGATCGGGCCTGGTTAGTAATTGAATGGGAGAGTCAGTCAGTTCTTAAGAGTGCTGCTCTGTTAGGCCAGTCATGCTCCAGTGAGTGATCACACACCTAAACGAATAAGACTATTATATGGAAGCCGAGCGATGGTGGCGCACGCCTTTAATCCCAGCACTCGGGAGACAGAGGCAGGCGGATCTCTGTGAGTTCGAGACCAGCCTGGTCTACAGAGCTAGTGCCAGGACAGGCTCCAAAGCCACAGAGAAACCCTGTGTCGAAAAACCAAAAAAAAAAAAAAAGACTATTATATGGACTTAATGTTTTATTGCTCTTGTTTAAACAAAGAAACGAACAAAAAGAGGAGACAAAGTTGATTGGGTAGGGAAGGAGGCATGAATCTGAAAAGAGTTAGGGGACGGGATAAATATCAACAAAATACATTCCATGAATTTCATAAAGAAATAATAAAAGATTAAAATCTTATGACCTTCTTAATACCTTTCAAAATATATTCTATAAACCTTGATCATATGTAAAATTTTTATAAGTATGCAATCATGGCAAGTAAAATATGTTAGCTCACAGGGATAGATAGAGAAACCAAGCTTGCTAGTCATCAAATAAGTGGAAGACCAATGGAGGAAAACGTTCAACATGAGCATTTGACTTCCATACACATGTGTATTTATGTACAGATGCACAATGCACACATGCAAACAAATCTACACAAATGTATAAACAAATATATCACATGCATATAAACAAGCAGTATGCCAAACACAGCTTTGATTATGAAAACTTGTTTATAAGAAAAATACATTCATGCAGTAAATCTATGAGTTACTTCCATGTTTTCCATATTTGATCTACTAGCTGATAAACTAGTTACTGTGATCTACTTTGCATGCTTGCTAATACTCCCCATCAGGTTTTCTAATATTTGCATGATGTCCAGAGAAACCAAAGGCAAAAATCTAATGATAGCAAAAGTTATATTTACTTTTAAAAGATGATATATTAATAGGCAAGTATAAAGGATAAAGTTTTAAATGAAAGGTGAAGAAGTTTATAGGTATCCATAGACTATGTAGCAAATTTTGTAAAAATATCACAACCTATCTTGAATGTAGGGCATCCTAAAAGGTGCTTGGGAAGAATAGTATGTTAAGAATTTGGCTACTGACTCATTTTGACCTATTGATAAGGACATTTTAAAATAATCAAAAAGAGTATTTTGTACTTTTACCCATTTAGACTTTTGAATTCAAAGTTGTCATACTTTCTCATTAGATGAAACAAAATGCTCATTTTTATTTTTGAATGATCAAATTTTCCTTTCTCTGGTAGCTTTTTCTATCTAGATAATGATCTTCTGGTCTCAATAGTGAAAACCAGACAAATTGTCCAGAGAGGTAGCTTTTCACAAACAGAGCTACAACACTTGATTGACCTAGTGTCAAACCAGAGTCTGGTTGAATTTTCTCCATACTTTAATGATGCTGACCTACAGTTTTAATCAGGAACTGGAAGAATATCCTCATTGGAAATGGTTACACAGTGTCACAAAACCTAAAAGTAATGGGAGCAGAGGAAAGCCTGGCATCCTCTGACTAATGGTCAGAACTGGCTCACCTATAATTCAACCACATTGTTTTGTGTGCATTGTTTTGACTTCTAAAATGAGAATAAATGTACTTTAAAAGTTTTAGGAATAAGCAAAGTCAATGCTAAAGTCAGAAGGAATTACCAAAGGGTAAATCAAATTATCCCTTTAAGAGGTGGATAAAGGTATCTTCTGAAATTACAGAGCCTAATATCAACAGTGTGGTACAAGAATAACAATTTTCTGTGAGTTACAACTAATGAGTTAAAGTCATACAAGACAGGAAAGGAAAAAGAGCAGATGAAGTGAGATGACACAGACACATCCGCAGAGCTCTTGGATATGCTACTAAATAACCAAACATTTTCAAAAGATTGAAATATGTTATGGTAAGGGATGCGGAATAATGGCAGTTTTTAGAGAGCAACTAAATTTACATTCTAAAGAGAAATATTAAAAAATAGTATTGTGATTCTTCTACCAAAATTAATTTTGAAAATGTCTTTCTGCATGTTACTGTGAAGTACAACATTTTATAATAAAAAGTAAAAACCAGTGGTGAACAAAAACAGAAACTAAAACATAATAATTCTAGAAATAGTCCAATTATTAGATGTGTTGTTAGATGTCTGAAATTCAGAAATATGATTTCCTGAGGTCAAATTTCCTAGTAAGTTAAAGAGAATTCTAGTCTGGACACAATGGTTTCCTCTATAATCACAGCACTTGGGGACTTGATGCAGGAAGATTGCCACATGATCAGGGCCAATCTGGTCTGCTGAAACATACCATATCTCAAAGAAACTGCTAATGAATAGGCTGGAAATATGGTTCTAGTGGTGAAGACACTAGCCACCAAGCCTGATGTTTCATCTCTGGAATCCATGCAATAGAAAGAGAAAATAGACTCTGAAAAATTGTCGTCTAATCTCCGCAGGCTCGCTACCATGAACAGACAGGCACGTACACACATACAAAGAGAGACAAAGAGAGAAAACCAAATCTATTTCCACAGGTTGTTTGAGTCTGTCTATTACTTACTATTTCTTATGTTACTTAGTATTCTAGTCAATAATTAAGGTAGCATTTTAAGCAATGATTTATACACACACATACATATACACATGAGTTTTGTGTTTTATGGTTACTTTCTTTTTCATACCTATGAAAATACTTAACCTTTTAAACAATTTTTTGAGAATGTTATACATGAGTGCTATATTTACATCATCTCCACTCCATACTCTTCCACTGACGTTACTCCTATCTCAAGTTCATGACATTGTCTTCTTTTATTAATATATATATAATTGATACATTTTATGTATAATTACATACAATTGGATAACTTTATATATAATAGTATATTAATGAATATTGTATATATGTGATAAAAACATTTTAATGTTTTATCTCCCCATTACTTTACTAGGCTAGTTGGAGGCTATCAATTATTTTTTATTTCTTTCCAGACTCCTGATATAGCTATTTCCTAGTTTACCAGAAGCATTCCCCCAACAAGAAAACATAGCATCTATTCTGTAAGTAAGCTGAGGCAGGAACAAGTATCTGTCCCCCAGCATCAAGTTTTATTAATGGTGTTCATGTATATAAATTCCCTTATGTAGAAATTTTATTTTTGCACAAGGACAGAGAAAATAGTGACTAACCTGAGGAGACCGACTGTCTTTAGCCCTGTGCTCGTTCTTACTATTCCATTTTCTTATCAGTATCCACTTTTTTAAGAAAATTCAGTCTTTGTTATTAAAGACGGCCATGGTAGAAAGGCATTGTCTGTTTGTCTACCCTTCGTTTCTGTGTCCATCTGAGAAACCTGATGGGTTAGGTTCTTCTTGCACATGTCCTTGGCTACTGTGTTCCTAGCTGGGGATCTGATGATAGTCTTAATGGCTTTGCAACAGCCTGGGAGGCAGAGCAGCAGCAGAAATCCACTAACCAAAGCCTAGGGGCAGGCAGTCTTCCAGGATGTGGTTAGTCTTTATCATCTTTCTGTTGCTTACATTGTAGGAGTGTTAATTTGGCAAACTTAAATCTGAGACTTGACATTATTCTCTATTCATGCCACCTTAGATTTTATCTACACAAAAATAAAATCTCCACTTAGCGTAAGTCATTTGGACTTGACTCCCATCAGTAAGAGTTCTAACATTTGACATCTTCCTACATGTCAGACATTCAGAAAAACATTACTGACACCAGATATTTCTTATTTTATTTCAATTTAAAAATGATTACCAATGTCTTTAGAAGACCTTCACTATTTTGTTCATATCTCTATTTCTTTGTTATGTTTAAGTTGCTGTTTCAAAATATTAGTCAATAAGCCTAGGAGTGCATTTTGGCATTCATTGAAAAGTTGACATACGTTTTGACATAATTCTTTAATTTCATTTGTTTAGCATAAAAGGTTTAAAAAATTGTAAGTTGTCTCTTTTACTTTTCAGATAGAGAACCATTTGATGAGAATAAGTAAGTCTTTCCTTGTGTGTGTATTTATTATTTTTATTTATTTTATAATCCAACCACAGTTCTTCCCACCCTTCATTCTGTATTACCCTCCCTCCCCCAGCCCAACCCCCATCCTCTTCTCTCAAACCATGAAGCTTCCCATAGGAGTCAGCAAAGACTGTCACATTAAGTTGAAGCAGGACCAAGCTCCTCTCCTGTACATCAAGGAAAATAAATCCTTTTTTGTTTACTTTTTATTTTTAACACATCCAGACAGCAGTTTGTCCTCTCTCCTTATCTCCCAGTCCCCAACATATTGCTTCCAGGCACTCTGCCTACTTCCTGTCTCCCCCAGACCCATTCTTCTTCCATTTCTATTCAGAAAAAGAGCATATCTCATAGGAAAATCCACTGAATACAGAATAGCAAGATACAATAAAACTAGACACCAACCCTCATATAAAGCCTAGACGAGGCAACACAGTAGGAGTAAAAGGGCCCCAAGAGCAAAGAAAAGATTCAGAGACAACCCAACTCTAATTGTGGTACTGCATGTCTCTTATCACTTGAGAGACAGAGACAGATGGGTCTCTGAATTCAAGGTCAACTTGGGATAC
The DNA here is from genome assembly GCF_014885135.2 of Alexandromys fortis. Taxonomy (NCBI): domain Eukaryota; kingdom Metazoa; phylum Chordata; class Mammalia; order Rodentia; family Cricetidae; genus Alexandromys; species Alexandromys fortis. The sequence continues at coordinate 863,799 of NW_026067998.1, forward strand.
AGAGAAAGAATAAGTCCTTTTTAAGTATGGATAATAAATGTTCAAGAGCTCACACCCAACTTAAAACCTGACAGACATTTGGTCTGTCCTTTCCATATGATACTACTTTCATGCATTGGACTTGATGAGAGCATAAAATAAAGTAAGAATGTGACTGTAGATAACAAATATATCTCCAAAAGGCTCATTGTAGAAGGACTGATCATAACACCGTGGAACTCTTAAGTTTGTAGGATTATGAGGCTCTAGCTCCAACTAATTCATGTGTTGGTGACTCACACCTTAATAAAGAGATGATGAGGTCTGACTCAGAGAAATACAGCCTTGGGAACATGTCTTTGGACTCTGGACTCATTCTTCTCTTAACCGGTTGCTTTCTGGCCACCATATGGCAATCATCTAGACAACATGCCCCACACTATGATGATCTGCACTTACCATGTAGAGGCTACAAAACAAGAGAGACAAGTGATCATGGCCTGAAAGGGCAGAAGTTACAAAACCAAAGAATTCCTTTCTCTCTTCAATTTATTCTCAGCTATTTTGACACAAAAATAAAATGTGACCTGAGTGGTGAGGTTATGTTACTATCTGGTAGCATATAAAGAAAAAAAAAAAAAGAAGCATTCACAGACATTGTTCTGAAGCTATTGGTTTATATAGTGTACGGTAATCAGAATAAATTGGATATTTCTCTGATATCTCAAAATGACCTTCTGTTGGTGGATTTTATCTTTTCTGCTTAATAATGGCAAATGTAGGAGGTCTTGCTATCTAAAACTTAAGATCCTGAATCTTTGTAGGTAACATCCAGGCAAGTGATGCTATCTACTCTGTCAGTTGTGGATCTCTGAATATTAATGGGCAATGCCTTGCACAAAGAAATACATAAATGTACATGTTAATCTTAAAAATTGGCCTATTTGTTAGATCCCACATAATATTTAACTAAGAAAAAAATCACAGTCAGACAGAGGTTCCTTCCAAAATGATAACCCATAGATATAAGGAGAAATGAAGGGTGCGCCAATATAGATGTGAACCAGAGTTATATTTGGATTTTAAAGGTCAATTATTCAGCTGATATTTCTATTTGAATAAGCTTACACAGGGAAATGTAGGGTAAGTTGAATTTATGGTGATGAGCAGAGGGGCAGGCAGGGTCAGGAGAAGCACAGTGATCCATGGTGGTGAAGAGCCAACAGGTCCCAAAGGCTAATGGATCCAAGGCAGTTGATAGCATTATGTACCCAGCACCATGCTCGTAAGACCTTGCACATCATGGGAAAGGTGACTACATCACTGGGTAAAATTTCAAGTAGAGCATAAAACACTGAGTCTCTTAAGAACATATGAACTTTAGTTAAAAATCTGGGAAGCAAGTTCAAAGGAAAAAGAGGATTAAAAACCAGAATATTTTTATTCTGAGGAGTGTACTGTTTTCTCATATTCTTTTGTGCCTGATCATATTGTAATTTTCATAATATTTTTTTGAATGCTGCTCTTTTCTTTCTGAAATATAGAAAATTTGGATCCTTCTTGACCAAATTACTGTACATAATGACAGACTTATTGGACCTTACATAATGACATCCAGGCAGGTAAAAATTCGGATCTGTGTGAGGAAGATAAACACTCAAAATAGACAAACAGGGAAGAGTCATTTTACTTTATACTTGAGCCACACATCCCCATAGCCTAAACACACCCTATATTCTTTCTTTGGGACTGAACTTAGCCTTCTCCTTGCATGCTGGTTTACAGCTATTATAATGATCAAGCCCCAGGCTTTTCAAGAAAGAAGGAAAATGCTCGAAAAACAACATTGCATCCACTTATTTTGTTGTTGATAGAAATAAAGTAAGTCTGAAAAGCTGTATAATTTTTGACCTGGATAAGTTCTTAAACACAACATGATGTTGATGTCTTTGCTTTTATCCTGTTGTGAGCTCTAGAGTCAGAAAAAGACTTTCTGTCTTCCTTTCCTGTTCTTAAATTCCGTTTATCTAAATAACTCAGATGTAAAACTGAGAAGCCAGATATTACTAGAAATGAATTTGAAGAATATGCCATAAAGAACATATGGACATTTTTGTATTAATGCTGAAAGTATAAGTAGGAAGGAAGAGCACTGGGGAATAGCATGATCATCTTTCCAAAAAATTTGTCAGATCAGGGTCATTGAACATGAACAATTTGTTTAACAATTTTTTCTTTGGGGATTTTATCAATTAGGTGCTATAATGTAGTATAATTAATTAAGCAACTATTGATTTTAAAATCTAGCAATTCTAGATCTAAATAATTTTATGCTAATTGAAGATATTTTATTCAAGTTGAAAGAGTTCACAAATCATAAATAAAAGAAAAATTTTGCAAATATAGTGTCCTTGTATAGCCACTTAGATTAAGAAAAGATGAAGTTATTTGGGCTCTTAAATCTTCCTTTTTCTCCCACTCTGTCAACCTATTTTTGAGAATAGGTAGCCAATATTCTGACATCTAAAGTTATATACTATACTTATGTGTTTTTGCTGTTCTTAAATCAAATCACAATCATGCTGAGTTTTCCTTTCATTGCTACGATGGTTGTGTGTGGTGTATATAGTAATATACTGCATGGGATTTACAATAATACATTCGTGTCTATAACCATATGATATCTGTAAGTATTCAATAGCTGTTTAGTAGTTGGTCTCCATTACAACCAACAGGTATTACTAGAGCCAAGTTTTCAGAGGTTAAATTGCTACTGTTATGAATATTATAAACCTATTATACATGCTTTTACATGTTCAAATGTACTTGTTTGTACTATATAAATTTAGATGAATTAAATATTGGGTCAGAAAATATACACATGTGCTGTATTAAACATTACTAAGCAGTTTCTTAAAGTAACTGTTGAAATTCATATAGTGACCAACAGAATTTGAGACTAGTTATGTATTAGTGATAATCTCTAGGGTCCTTTTAAAGGCTTTTTTGGTAGGATTGTATTAGTAAATTGACACTTTGATGTTAAAATATTCTGCCCAATCCCAGTACGTAGAAATATTTTCTGAAATCATTGTTCTGAAGTTATTGTTTTAGATAACAAGTGTTTTATTGTTATAGAGTTATTTATTTATAAAATATTGTTATATTTTAATGTTAATACTATATCAAATGTGATAATGTCCTACAGTTGAGTTGGTAAGGCCCCAAATTATTTTTCCATGTTGATGTGAACTTTTCCTAATATCATTAGTTTGAAAAATCATCTTCTCGTTGCTGTATTGAATTATTAAAAATATCATAAATTTATTAGTCTATTATGCAGAGTTCTCTGGAGGACAGTAGCAATAGAATATCAGTTTGTATATTGTAACGGGAGATTTATTCCATTGAATATGCCTTAGGGGGCTTCTTCATGCTAGGAAAATATAGAAACAAATTCCTAATACTGGAAGTAGGGTATTTGAGCAGTTCCAGTCCTGAACTGAAATTTGGAAACTGCCTGAAGATTTTCTGGTACTGAAGGGGGAAGAAGCAGGAGTCTATGTCAGCTGGTGGCAGCAGCAATACTCTCAGCATCTGAGGCTCTGCCTTTCTCACAGTCTTCTTCACCATGGTAGCCTATCCACTGGTAGGTTCCACTGCTACTGTGTGTAGATAGTGTTTCCTACTCACTACGCCACAGGCCTTCTCTGGAAGCACACCTAGGAACAGCAGCAGTTCAGGCAAGGTGCCAACTCAGACTAACCTCTGAAATATTCAAATATTCTGTTCCTTTGATTTTACTTTTAGAATGTAATAGCTATCCATTATCATTATTTTGTAGATAATTATGGTATGAAGCATTGCCAACTTTCCAAGTTTGTTTTTCTTCAGAACACTATTGCCTATCAAGGGCATTTGTTATTAAATATCACCAAAAAATTTCTTCCAATTTTGAGAACCATATCCCATAATACCATTAATATAAAATTGAAAGTGTAAAATGATTTTTGTTTTTCTCTCTACTTCTTGTATCATGGATTTATGCATTTAAAATTTTTATTTCTTTAAGATTTTTGAACTTGTATGCAACAGATGTTGATCATACTCATCCTTTAATCTCTCTCTACCTCTAGATCCACCTAGGATATACTATCATATCTTTCTGCTGACATCATGTTCTCATTTTATTATTTATCTAGTTGTTTTTCTTGATTTTTCTTTTTTTGAGACAGGTCTTTTTTTCTGTGTAGCATGGCTGCCCTGGAACTCACTCTGTAGACCATGCTGTCCTCAAATTCACAGATTTCCACCTCCTTCTGCTTCCCTAAATTCTGGGATTAAAGGTGTGTGTCACCATTGCCTGTTTGTCTATTTGTGGTTTTTGCTTGTTGCTTCTCTGACTGTTTATTCAAACCCAACTTTTCCAGCTAATGTTGTCAATATGTCCATGGGCAAATTGTTACTCCTGAATAATTGGAAATCTGTGTCAACATTCTTAAAGAATAGTTGGTAGACTCCCCATGGGAAGACAACCTTTTTGAGGAGTGGATGGGGGAAAAGATAGAAGGCGGAGTGGGAGAAGGGGAGAAAGGGGAACTATGGATGGTGTGCAAAATAAAAAAAGACCTTTTAAATAATAATATTTTTTTAAAGAAAGAATAGTTACTCCCCTTTTCCACTTTTCATCAGCTTCCAAAACTCCTCAGCCAAAGATAGGGTCTAGGGAACTCCATTCAGGTCCTTCTTGAAATTTTGAACTGATTCAGTTTTACACAGATCCTATATTGGCAACAGCAGCTACTTTGAGTTCATGTATAAAACAGCCACATCATGTACAAAGAACAAATTTCACAGCACTTCTTGCTATCCTCTATCTCTTCTATATTTCTGCCCCTCCCCATTCTACTATATTATTTGAGCTTTGCTTTTGGGGACAGGGTTGATATAGATGTGATAGCTACAATTGAGTACTCACAGTTGCTTGTTTGGTTTTGATACTCTTGGACTGTATTGCATCTCTGACTTAATCACTACCCACTATAACCATCTTCTCTGTCACTAATTTGGAATAGCACAAATCTATGAATATAAATAAAATATTTAGAAGGCAGTTTGACAGCATGGCCGTTGAGAAAAACAACATCAATAAGCTTTTGTCTAGAACCTAGGATTTTTCTAGCTGGGGACATTTTATCGTGTTTGCAACATGTGAATTCTCTCCTTTGGAGCAGGACTCAAATAAAGAGAGTATTTGTTTCTCCACAGTGGTGATTTGAAAGAAAATGGCCCCAAAGGGTGTGGTACTACTAGGGGGTGTGGCTTTGTTGGAGTGAATGTGGCTTTTTTCTTTAGAAGAGTTGCTGTGTTCATGGTGTCCCTTCAAAACAGTAGCAACCAAAAGACACCCCCATAAACAATCTTATCCCTATTGCACCAGTAAGTATGTCTTGCTTGTCAACTTGATATTGTAGCATACAGGGTCTCGTTTTAGATAAGAATATTGATGTTTTTTTCTTCTCACTAGGCAATCTGCATAGCACAATCTAGTGATCCAAAAGCCAGAATTAACAGTGAAAGTTGTTTGATCAATTTAGTCTTGATTCCTCTGTGTCCTGCAACCAAAGTATGTGGGATTTTCAGCAACAGAGTCTTCTTGTCTAGTTACAGTGAGCAGCCAAAAGTACTAACAATAGCCTGTAGTGTTTTTGGGTATCTATGGGCCTCTCTGCCTAATAAGTCATAAGGCAGTAACTTATGCCTAGCTTTGAAATTTTCATTTAATAACTCTGTCTTGTGGGAGTAGCATCATTCACTATCGTAGGGAACTTCTGATTAAACTCCTTTAACAAGTTGCACTTTAATTAGCCTACAAATTAGTGGGATTTCATAAGCTTCGTTTTGCTTAGCTAACCACTCCTATCCACCTCACTTTTTTTCCATTCTCAGTTGAACTGTTATCTCCCAATATTTTCCTTTATTCATTCATATCCCATATGCTTTATTTTGTGTTTTTTGGTTTAGTTTTTTTTTTTTGTGGGGGTAAGGTTATTTTTGTTTTGACTATAAAATTATAGGTTTCCAGATAGTGCCTTTATTTATACTTCATTTTGTGTATGCCTTCAAGTGATCTCTCATTTTATCACCCCGTCACTCAACTGCCTGACTGAACCATTCCAAACCAGTCACACCCCTCTCTGTTTTCATTTCACCAGCATTCTATTATTCCCAGTCCTTAAGTGAGTAGTCCTGAAGCTATTTCATGTTTGGAATCTTCTGCCTATACTCTATGTTAAACAAGCCAAAATTGTTTAAAACTACGGCCTTCATGTGGAAAAGGAAATGCAGAATTTGTCTCTGGTGGCTTGGACAGTTATACTCCTTATAATTGTTTTCCCCATTTCTATCCATTTACCTGCAAATTTCATGATTTCCTTTTTATTTATAGCTGAATTGAATTTGATTGTAGATATTTACCATTTTTAATTATCCAATTCTCAGTTTATGGACATCTAGATTGATTTCATTTTCTAGGACTAGAGCAGCAATAAGAACATATTTAGAAGTATCTCTATACTAAGTTATACAGTCCTTTTAGCATATACCCAGGGTTGAAAGGGTGACTTAACGTAGCAGGTCGTAACAGCCAAACAATTTCTAGTCCTTTGAGAAATTTTCCAAATTTCAAGAGTTGTTGCCCTAGTTTACACTGTCACTAAGGGTATATAAGGGCACCCTTGACCTACATCTATGCCAACATTTGTTGTCACTGATAATCATGACGATGACCAGACCAGTCTGGCTAGGAAAGAGGTAGGATCTTAATGTAGTTTTAATCAGCATTTTCCCAATGATAAGGAACACCGAGCTTTAAAAAAAAAAAGTCTTAACTTATTCTTTACACCGGTTCAGAGAACTTCCTACCCAGTTTAAAACTGTCTTAACATTTTAATCTCATTACTGTTTAGTTGGCTCTGTGCATTTCTAACAGTATTGATTTCTCAGCTGTATTGCTAGTAATGATATTTCTCCCATCCTATGGCATTGTCTATTCATTTAACTCACCATAACTTTTGATAAACAAGTTTATTTTTAATTTTTATTTATTTATTTTTTTTAGGTTCATGAGGTCACATTTGTCAATTGCAGCTCTCATTCCCAAGCTACTGAGCTACTACTGTCCTAGAACGTTATATAGAATATCACACTGTGGGCATAAAGAATAAAGCATTTAAACTGACATGATCATTTTATAAACTTTTCTCCTTTGACAGCAGTTGTAGGAAATTCCAAGTAAAAGCCAACAATGTTAACCAAATAAGAACTTTAAAATTATGGTTTACATGTATCCTATGCTTCGTGTAGAGTGCTTGTAGGTACACCAATAGCTTAGCATAGTGGTGAGTTCACGTCTAAACAGGTGAGCAGGAGATGGTACCTAGATGAAAGAAATATGCCATGAAAGTATATCATATCTTCAGATTTTTCTCTTTTTATTTATGGCTATCCTTAGGTTAGGAAATTCATTTACCACAGCTAAGAAAACTATGAAAATTTCCTTACTGCAGGTTCAAAAATGTAGTAGCAGACCAACTTAAATGAGTTCTTCAAAAGCATGAGACAAAAGCAATCCTCATTTCAGTGGATTGCCTAAGTTATTTTGTCATAACAGCAGAAAGATGATTAATACAACAACGGAATTTTCTGAAAATAATGATGGAAAATAATTGCCAGCCATGAAGATTCATACAAAGATACTAGACTAATTATGTTTTTGATTTAATTGACAAATATGATCTCTTAAAAAGGAAAATGAATCCAGGGAAGTCCCATATACTATCTAGAGGTTAGCCAGTGCAGCAGTAGGCATCGCTGCTGTGATGTGTATATGTGCTCAGTAAGGCCCCAGGTACAAGGTACAGTACACAGCAATTGACTGGAAAAATCTTTTATTACCTGTCACAATATAAAAGAAATATTAAAATTAGAATCCATTCTCATTTATAAAGATTATCACCTGACGTGGGAGTCTGTGTTGTATAAAAACGTTTTAATACCACATTTGAAATAAATAAGATGTGGTCAGAAAGTCTCTGAGTATCACATTTGATTTATTTAATCAACATAAACATGCCTGTTTTAAACAATGATAGAGGCGATAGTAGCCTGGAGAACATAAAAGAGTGCATATGTTTACAATGGTAAAATTTAAACCCAATAAAAGTTCAAAAAAACCTGTGAAGCCTTAAAAGTGCAGCCACCTGGAAGTCGGGATGACAAGGCATTTCCTTCAATCACTAAAACCTTTAGTTCCTAAAGCAAATAACAAGATAAAAAGACTATGTGTGTATATTGAGATTTTGAATCAGAAAAAGATGTTTTGCAGCCCCAAATCTAGTAAAAGAAACTTTGCCAAGTGATCAATGTGATCCTATAAACTGCAATCTTGAGGGAATCAGTGTTCAGAACAGATTCTGTAAGTAGTTTATGGAAAATTTTTTAGATACTCATAGTGTGTGTGTGTGTGGGGGGGGCTGGAACAAAACCAACTGCCTAGTAGGGAATTGTACACATTTCTAAAAGTACCATGTTAGGCTGCTTCAAAATAAATAGTCCCCAACTAACTATGGGGCATTGAAAACCCTAGAAGATTTCTCTATTATGAAGTAGGTCTAACAAAAACAAAATCAGACTCCTTCTATAACCTAGTCAATGATGGTATAAACATATAGAGGAAAGTACTAGCAGGACAAATGAAATGAATAGTTAGTCAGGGTAGATCTGTACACTTCAATCTGCACATTCCTAGATACAAGAAAAGGATAGAAGAAAGTATCCAGCCTTGATTTACATATTCATCGGATCAGTATATATAATACACAAACAAGTCAGTTCGTGGGAAAAGAAATGATCACACTATCTTCAGCTTTGTAGTATCAAAAGTTATGCTCTCAAATGTATAGCAGGAATATTAATAAATCATAAATGAGGCTGAAGAATAGCTATGTTAATAATGTGATTGTCTTGAAAGCATGAAGCCCCAAATTTGATCCCTATGATTTGACATAGAAATGCTTATAAGCACACTACTGTGGAAAGAGAAACAGATCCCTGGAGTGTGCTGGACAGCCAGTCCAGCCTTATGGGCCAGGTTCAGGACAGTGTAAGATAATAAGATAATACTATCTCAAAAAAAATGTTAGATGGTGCCTAAGGAATAAAACCAGAAGTTCTCCCCTGGCCTCCACCTGTGCATGCACAAACACATGTACTCACACAAAAGAACATTCATACTCACAAATAAAATTCAATTAATTACTACCTGTCCTCTCTTAGCATCTTGTGTTTGACAGTTAGGTCAAGAAATAGATGTACACTCTTAGCAGTGATAATTATCATTGATCAGAAGGAAGGAACAAAGAAAAGGATAAAGAAAGGGAAGGAGGGAGGGAGGAAGGAAGGAAAGAAGGAAGGAAAGAAGGAAGGAAGGAAGGACAGAAAAAATGAAAGAAAGATTGGTAGATCTTTGATATAGAACTTCCCACTGACATGACAAATAATTTCTTCTGCAGTTGTACTAATGTCTATGATCCATCACATCTTCATGTCTTTTCTTTCGCAAGTATTAATATTAGAATGGATTTTTTTAAATGATGAACTGAATCTTACTATCTCTAAAAGTCTTTTGCTGCTATGCTCTGAACCCATGAGAATATCAAATCATTGTTAATTTTGTTTATTTTCTAGTGTCTTTCCATGAATTCTTGTCAAGATTTATTCCCTGTTACATAGGCTTGTATCATAGCCTAAATAATTATGTTTTAATAATCTCCGGTGGGTATAACAAAATACCCTAATCTAAGCAATTTAAGCTACACATATTTGTTTTCTCACAGTTCTATGAACCAAAATTCCAGGAGCAATGTATACATGTCTGAATTCTGGGGAGAATGTTCTTCTTGGGTGAAATATTATTACGATTTGGATACAAATTAACTTATTCACTTAAAGACTCATTTTGCCACTGCTGGTGCTACTGAGATGCAATTTTATCATAAGGATCCTACTTTTTCCAACAGACTGCTCCTCTGATGAGCTAACCACTAAAGAGATTATTAAAAAGCAGTACCTAGTTAGTATAACAGTAAGTCATCAGGAGTGTCCTTTGAAGGCAATGCCTTTTCTTCTGCATGTTTTCTCTCTATTCCTTTACAAATAGTTTCTATTAGGAATGGAAAAGTGGCAAACACATGGTGATTAATTCCACATTATTTTCTCATGGTACCACAAAATACTGAACCCATATTAAGTATTTGCGATGGTTTGTGCAGAGTAAAAAGGGCTAAGAGAAGAGCATCCTGACCCTGACTTGACCCTAGGACCAGGGCTTGAAATCCTACCAATCCCTGAGCTTGCCCGAGTCAGGCTACAAAAACTGACCAATCCCAAGCCACCCTGTAAAATCTCTGTACCCTGTGTATACTCTGTCAGTTTGCTGCTACTCACCCTATATGTAGACTTTTCCTTCCCGGTAAGTCTCTTGAGGGAGGTTTGTTGTGCAGTGTGTTATTTTAGCAGAGTGGAGCCCATCTCTAACAACTTCAGAAAGAAGGGAGTAGAGCAGAACTGTAGTTCTTTTGCTTAGCATGCATTCCTTTACCTGAGCAGAGCTCTAACACTTTGCTGAAACAGAGCAGTGCTGTAACAACTCGCTGGGAGAACACATACCAGCCCCCACCTTTGCTGGAGCAGAGTTGCTACACTTGCATTGAGAAACCCTTCCTTAGCAGCTTCTGGAGACTTTGTGCTATTCCTTGGCACCTGACTGCCAGCAAACCTTTCCATCCAAGCTATAATGCTTACAATTTGATTAAGGATGGCTCTCATAAGCTCCTATGTTTAATGCTTGGCCCCCAGTCGCTGGAACAGTTTAAAAAGGATTAGGCAGTATAACCTTGATGGAGGAGGTATGTCACTGGGGCAGGCTTTGAGATTTTGAAAGCTTTCTACCATCTAAAGTGTGATCTGGTTTTCTGTTTGTGGTTCATGATAGAAGCTTTAAATCACTGTTCCAGCCACCCACTAATTTGAACCTACATTCTCCCATCATGAACTCTAACCCTCTAGAACTATAAGACCAGAATAATCACTTTATCCTATGGGTAGCCCTGATCATTGCGGTTCTATCACAGAAATAGGAAAGTCACTAATACAGCGGTCCATTCCCATCACCAAACTTCCTTTCAAAGTCCTCCTCAGCAATTACCAGGAAATGAATTGTCATAAGAGTTTGAGTTAATGACTGGGCAGGACACATTTCAATTGACACCATGTATCATAGTTATAAGTATATAATGCAAATTTTATTCATGCATTTTGAGGTAAAAGTATCTAAAATTACCCAAGACTTTTCTATTATAATTCATTTCCAAGATGAAAATAGACTTTGTTTTCATATCTGGAATTTACCTCTATACTCCAATTAATTAATTAATGCCATTGTAACTTACTATGAGTTTTTATATGGGGATCAATTAACTCTCTGTACAGTAAATAAAATGTTAATTATATATATATATATTTCCATCCTGTCAATTTTATTATGGGAAATATTTCTCAGTTATAACATCTTTGTAAATTTTATATACCATTGAGCCAATTAAAATTTTTTCAGTGCAATTTTAATTACATTTTTATTTTAATTTATGTAGCACCTCCTTGTTTATTGATTCACATTAAATGAGTCTGGAGCTGTAATAAAATAGGAAGCTATGCTTTCATGGAAGACAGAATGACAGGTTGTGAATACGGCTCTAGTTTTCCTTTCCATTTCCTTAATAATTTGTAGTCTTACGACATTCTTCAAGACTCTGGAAACATTTTGCTATTTACTCTGACATTTAAAAAGAAAAAAAATAAAGTATGATTTTTCTTTCTGATTCCCTACTCTGTGTGAGCTTTCTGCTTTATCATTTGGCTATTTTGTATCTATCTCATTCCTGGCTCACATTTCTACCAGTTTGATAATTCTCTTGTCTTCTATTCTATAAAAACATCTCCTGTTATCCCTACCACTCTCTAGCCACTCAGTTAAAACACTATAGCTGTCTATTTCAATTTTTTTATTATTGTAGTTTCCTGCTTCTACTACCTTTTTATATCCATTATATTATTACATTGGATGCAACAACTACAATAGTTTAGAGCTCAAATTATGTCTTGTTGGCAAGGATATTCTATCTGTGCCAGGTAGAATAGTATCTGTGGGATTGTTTCATACGTTGCATAGTTGGAGAGTTGCCAGTTGGATATTTACAATGGATTTAATCATGTTTCTTTTGTTGTGAATGTTGTTTGGATCTATATTATCAATCCAAGTTCTCCAATTTTGTGCCATGATTATTTTTAATATTTTGGTGAAGTAATCATTTATGTACTAGGTATCCTCAGAACTATTAACATGGCTTAATAACAAAACTTAATGCAAAGAAGTTCCTCTTTTTTTTACATTTTTTTATTGATTTTACTGAGCTTTACATTTTTCTCTGCTCCCCTCCCTTCCTCTCCTCTCCCCTTTAACCTTCTCCCATTATCCCCATGCTCCTAATTTGCTCAGGAGATCTTGACTTTTTCTACTTCCTATGTAAATTAGATCAATGTAAGTCTCTCATAGGGTCCTCATTGTTGTCTAGATTCTCTGGGATTGTGAATTGTAGGCTGGTATTCTTTGCTTTATGTTTAAAAACCACTTATGACTGTGTACATATGATATTTGTCTTTTTGGATCTGGGTTAGATCACTGAATATGATGTTTTCTAGATCCATCCATTTGCCAACAAATTTCAAGATATCATTATTTTTCTCTGCTCTGTAATACTCCCTTGTTTAAATGTACCACATTTTCCTTATCCATTCTTTGGTTGAGGGCCATTTAAGTTGATTCCAGGTTCTGGCTATGACAAATAATGCTGCTATGAACATAGTTGAGAGCATATCCTTGTGGTATGATTCAGAATCCTTTGAGTATATACCCAAAAGTGGTATTGCTGGATCTTGAGGAAGGTTTTTTCCTAATGCAAAGGAGTTTTTCAGGGCCATATTCTCTTATATTAAACTCAAGCAGACAAAACAAAATTATTATGTGAATGGAAAGGAAAATCACAGAGCCCTATTTATGACCTGTCATCTGTCTTCCATGGCAACAGAGCTTCCTATTTTATAACAACTCTAGACTCAAGCTTACAAGTCACCTATCTTTTAGCATTCCATATATTTTTATTTATTTAAAATAATTCTGACTACTTAATAACAACCTGTCTTGAAGACCCCACTATCATTATTTCCAAATAATGGCAGAATCTGTTGTAAAAGTATTTAATAGGTCAGATTCAAAATTAAATTCTTACCTCAGTGTTTTCAATTAGGATCCGAAGTCTGTGCTTTTTCTTCCCCAAAGTGCTGCCTGTCAGAACCATACCTAGTACCTGTGTCTTCCTTGGTGAATCCGCTTAACTACTACAGGAGATGACCTCATGTGGTCATGACAAAATAAGTAAGAAAACAGGGTAAGAATAAATAATTCTGTACACAGTTTCCTGTTTCTGCTCTTGATCAGATGGCTCCATTGATGAGAGCTTTTGTTGAGAAAGGACTTGACAGAAGCAAGAGAGTGATCTAGAGAAAATTTATTCACCTCACAGAAGGCAGGAAGCAGAAAGAAAGCAAAATAGGGCAGGTGATACTATAACTCAAAAGAACACATGTATAGTGACCTTCAAATAGCTCTTACCACCTGAAATTAAAACACTTCATATAAAGTCACCAAATCATGAATCTTTTCTAGGTCAATTCATTGTTCTAGTCAAAGCTTCATTGATCCTATCAGCCCTCAATAACTCAATATATCAGCTAAAGATCGAGCCTTTCACATATAAGCATGGGGAGTGTTCTTTATAGTAAAACTGTCAAGTCTTTGCAATACTTTCTTTTTTATGCACAACTTCCTATGTTTTTCATTAGGTATTTAAAATCTCCTAATTTGCGATTTGACTGTCTTCCCCTAATACAATATTACCTTTCCTCCAAACTGACGAGGGCCATGTGACTTCTTCATAGGACAAGGCCTAATAATAGCAGAAGTGGCTCTTCTTGTGACAAGACCCCTAGAGACCCTGACTCACTTGACAAGGACATGAGGGCAGTTCACTGCATGATTCTGAGCATAACCCAGGAGTGTGTGTGCTGCATGCTCTCCTTGCTTTGGCTATGCAAACCATACTGTTGGCCTGAATGAGTCATAGTAGCTATGATGTTTAATGAAAGATGTTTGAATAACTGTTCTGGGAAGAATGATTTTAACCTTAAGAGCTTTAAAGAAATACCATTAAATAGATGGCATGAAAAGTTAATGGGAACATTCAAGGAGCAGGGAATGAAGAAGAATCATAGAAACCCACAGTTCCCTCATTTCTGATTACCATGCCAATATATCTCAAGAAGCCAAGGGAGATAGATATAAAGACAACAGACCTACAGTGCCAACTATTAAGAATAAGTTTTCAGGTTCTCTAGCTTATAGGAAAAATGGAAAAACCTGGTGTGCCCCCAGAGGGGGGAAAACAATATAAAGTGTAAAATAATTTGATTCAGCTCTGGCTGGTGAGTTGATTGTGAGAACCCAGAAGCTAATGGATGTTGCATATGTCTAAATTGTAACCACAAGAGGCAAAACTGTCTCTCACTTTGTATGCTTCCAACAGGACATATTGTTCTACCTGTAGGTGTGCCTAGTTAGTAAGCCTCCTCTATAGCTTACTAAACAATTTATGTTTCTAACAATAAAGATACAGGTCAGAAAAATAATGGCTACCAATGGGAGAGTTTGGAAACTGAAGGGGAAAAAGACAGGGAACAAGTGGGTAATTATTGTAACCACTTTTAGAAACTTAGGAAGTAAAAAATGTTAAACATTGAACATGTATATATAAAGATTGTTCAAGCTATCTGTGGCCACTTGCTTGAATAACAGTTAGTCACAGTCTCCTTTTGGTACTGACTCCACACATCAATCTCAAGGTCCTTGAATCCTTCTGTAACAAAGCCTTCAGCACAAAATAGCATGTCATTGCTCAATAGCTTTATATTTTTGTGCTTATTCATAACTATAACCTTTCTGCCCATCATCTTCACAATTGAAATATATACATTATTTTCTAAATTTCAAGTCTTTAAATACTTTTTACATTTCAAAGGCAAATACATTTTTCTTTTAAGCACCATTTTCATATTTTGTATCCATATATTCAAGCATCTCCAGAAATTTAATTTATCCATAATAAAGTGTTTTGACAACTCATTCATAACCCTGATATTTATTCATTTCAAGAATGCATAGTTTTCTTATAATAGGGACATTTATAGCATAACTGTAACTGTACATTTTTTCTTGAGCTTTTCAAACTGAATTTTAGAGTCAGTATTCTTTAGATACTCTATGTTCAGAAAATGATAAGAAAAAGGACTATCCTCATGTTGTACTCTCTCTATGTGTATATTTATTTATAGATGCTCACCTTATGGCATAAGGAAGTAAAGAGAGTACAGCTTGGGACTGGTGATAAGATACAGTATAGCTTAAAGAAAGTGTCTACAGTCTCCTAATTCCTTCAGTTAAAACCAACCTCCCTCAATATGTGTAATATATATTGATATGCAATTGCATATTTTATGTAAATATAATATTGCATTAGTGTAAACTTGAAATATAGGCCCAAGGAACAAATATAGTACTATCAACTGGCATGTAAAGAGTTTATTAGGCATAGTTTCTATGTGGAGTCAAAAATTATAATGGAAAATTGCTATTTCTAAATTTTCTAATGGTGCAGACAAACAATATGTTTACTGAAATAATAATAAAGAAACATCATGAGGAAAACTTCTACATTTTCAGGCATAAGATATTCCAAGTAGTACATCATGAAACAGATAACAAGGGGTTGGAGAAAGTAACAACATAGGACATGTAGAAAGTAGCCTTTTGTGTAAAGTTACTTATAATTAAAAGTAGAGTTGAAACTTCTGTTTTATTTTGTAATTGCTTTCTGTCCACTAACTGAATCTATTCTTTCCAAGTAGGTAGTAGAGACATAAAGTTGACATATTTAGTTTAAAAAGACATCAAAAACGTAACGGAATAAACCTCATTTATACTTCATGATAAATGTGTTGCCCTAATTTTCAGGTCTGTTTCTTAGAGAAATAGAAACTGCCCAATACAATCAAAGAAGTTTCTCTTTTATTGTGCATGCCTGTCTTAGAGAACTCTTATTAATCTCTGATTTCCCAGTTTTAAAATCCCATGACTTCCTTTGTTAGTCCAAGTTTTATAGATTAAGCTGTCACAAGCTATATTCTTCTAGCAGCATACACAGCTAAGCAATAGTGCCACCCCATAGAACCATGTGGGAAACGGTCCTGAATGGAATATGACATTGCAATATCGCCTCCCTCATTAAGAGTTGCTCAAATCCTGTAGGCTATCTGAGTTAGACACTGCTTCCTTGTACAACAGGGTAGCTGAAATACTGGAAGGAAGTGACACTTTGTACAATCCAGATTTTATTTCTTTTTTTACTCAGCAATGGCTGGTGATTTTGTTTTGGGTTTGTCTATTTGTTTTTGTTTGTTTGGTTTGGTTTTTTTTTTTTTTTTTTTTTTTTTTTTTTTTTTTTTTTTTTTTTTTTTTTTTTTGACACAGGGTTTCTCTGTGTATTACTGGCTGTCCTGTAATGCAGTCTCTCCACCAGACTAGCCTTGATCTTGTAAGGATCCACCTGCCTCTGCCTCCTGGGATTAAAGTGTCACCACTGCCCAGCTAGCAATGAGAATTTAAATGAAATAAGTTTAAACCTATTAATCCCAAATATTTGTAAATTCTATTTATTTTTATTTCTTGTGCATGGATATCTGCTCAAGCTTTTGTATATGCACCACAGGCTTTTCCTAGTGCCCAGTGAGGTCAAAAGATGTAATTGAATCTCTTTGGGACTGATATTTCAGTGTCAGTGAGCCGGTCTCTATGGGTAACCAAAAGCAGGTCCTCTACAAAGAACACTGAGTGTTCTTAGCCACCGAGCACTCTATCCAGCCCCCAAAACTAATTAAGTTAGTGTACAAAATTTGAAAATGATGATACGTGGTAAACAGGGGAAATATAAAACTTATATGTAATAAACTATGAAAACAGCTGTTGGATATTTAAGACTGATGGAAAATATGTCAGGCGCACCGCCCTTCAGTAGCAATTCCTCTAGCTTTCACACACTGCACAGCCAGATGACAATCCCCAGCTATTGACTTGTCTGAAATTGCCCCTAAGTCATAAGAACTCCCCCAGACTCATCTAGGATTTCTGTACCCTTCTCCTTCAGCTAGCATCTATTGATTTAGGAGAGTGACAATTTTGAACGTAACGCCTAAATTATTGACATTTATCACTGCATAATTTTAAAAGAACAGAATTTGCCACATGAATCTCTTTCTCAGGAAGGCGATGTGGAACTCATTGTTCATAATAGCAATCAATTTCTTCTAGTGAGATATTACAAGGCGACATTACCTAAAATGCTGGTACGCTGTGTATATAGCAATTTTAAATTCTTCTTTCCCCTCTAACTCTACTCATTCTTTTCAGATCAGATTTAAGTTTCTAGTCAACTTTTACTGTAAAATACTTGATTCTCATGCAGACGCTCACCACATTCTGCCTTTGTCATGTAAAGTGCCTTAGATGTCTCGTTTCCACTGACAAGCCCATCATCATCATTTAAAGAAAGGAAAGATAATTTAGTGAAAGTAGTAATCAGATTGGATTAGATGCTCAGATCAGTCCCTATCTAGTGATAAATTCCATTTGGGCCTCAGTTTTCTTATGGAATTCTAATCTGTACCTCTCCACTTTCCATAAAAGATTAAGAATAAAATTGATTATGCTTTTGCACAGTCACTGCCTGTCCTTTAGGAGTTCAATCAGTAGTCAGTCGGCATGAAGTCAAAATATTTACTTTTCTTTTAGCAATGCCTGACTGGCCACTGTGTTTCTGCCTCTGTCATATTCAGTTCGTTACATATTCACTAGCAGAAAAAAATAAGCTTATTCTTTGTAACATTAAGGAAATATGGCTTTCAATTGTCCAATCAAGCTTTGTCTATAACAAATCATTTTCCTATACTAATTTTTCTCTAATCACTGAATTCATTATTTAATTTAATTTTCTTTGCTTTGTCCTCTGTCCACACTTTGTCAGTGTTTTATTATTCAACCTATTGATTTTGAGATTTTACTTTATAAAATTATTTTTCCTAATCTTTCTCTTCTCTTATATTACAAAACATCTGTTTATATGCTCTTGAACTGACATAGCTAGGTAGGTATTAATATTAATCCCCCTGTGGAAAGAATACTGACATTAGCTACCTGATATGCTACTTAAAACATGCAGAAAACAATAGAAACATTCAATTTCCACACGGCTTTGCTGATTCATTAAGATCTGTATATCATGACCTAATTTCTTAATTTTGAAATTAATAGTATATATGCGAACAGCAGAGCCTTTCAAAATTTTTACATTAAAGCAATAAAGGTATACATGTACAAGTAGAAGTAATATTCTGTTTTATTTGTTTTCTACTTAATTGAACTTATACATCATTACTTGTAGGTAGACTGAGTTAAAGGTAATGTGTGCTTTCATTCAACTCATGCTTTAAGATAATATATGACATCAGCAAAGAGAAAAATTAGAACATACTTTTTTGAACGTCTACGCTTATATTTTTATGAAATTAAACATTGAAAGAAAAGTTTCATGATACAGATCTCTAACCCAAGCATGCTGGAGCTAAGGCAGCAGAATTATCAGATTTAAATTAGTCATACTATTTAGACTTATATTTAACTAATTAAACTTAGCAGTTTTGAATAATAATTTGACTATAGAGCATGATGCTACAATGATTTAAAAAGTATTCTCAGCTCTTTAGGAATTTGTATAATGTATTTTGATTACATTCATTTCCTCCCCCAGGTCCTAGATTTATTCTATATTCCTAACCTTCCAATTCTGTGTACTCTTTTAAAAATCTCATTGTTATAAATGTGTGATGCTCATATACTCTTGCCTATTTGCGCCTTAGTTTATTTTATGATCTGAAACCACTCCTCTCACCATGGCTTTCTTGCTGTGATGGACTGAGTTCCTGTGAACCAGTTATTCCAATGAATTGTCCTCTTTTTAAGTTGTTTTATATAACATATTTGTTCACCAAAGCAAGAATGATAACTAATGTACAGATAAGTTGTGTTTCAATATGTTAGAAGAAATTCAATGGTTCTGAATTATCATATGAATATTCAACTATAACTGAAAATAAAAGTTGAAAAGGGAAAGTTACTCCTACATGCTACACTATCATTGGATTACAAAGTTCATTTGAAGACTCAGTTTTCTTTTCATAGGTTTAAAATTTCTAATGTAAATTATGTAAATTCATATAATTGGGAGAAATAAAGTGAGAAAAATAATTTCATATGGAAGAAAGATCAAGTCTGTTGTGATGTGAACAGAATTAAATCAAGTAAAATTAAAACAAGTTGAGAATATAGACTGGATGGCAGAAGAGCTGTAAGAACATAAGGGGATTCTTTTTCTGTTGTTTATTCATTTATTTGCATTGTGTGCATTTACTCATCATTGTAATATGGACATTATTTTAATAACTTGATGGGTATTACCTAGCAAACTTAGGTATTCATGATTTAGAGTTTGCTTTCTTAGGATGGAAACTGATGGTGTCTATTGGGAGGTCAAAGTAGGTTTCTGCTTTGATGGTGGCATTAGCAGTGTCAAGAGATTAAAACCAGAAAAGACAAATGAGATGTATAAACCACAATGCCCACAACAAACTATATGTTTTAGAAAATTATTTCCCCATTAAGATTCTCTGCAGACTGTCACCAATCCTATATGAATTATCACAGTGTCTGAATATAATAATTCCCCTTTCCTGTTTTTATCTGTGTTTATTTACCACAGAGCTCAGGAAGGATGTAAGCCACCTTAAGGAATTATGCAGAGTAAAATGGGACAAATCCCTGTACTCTTAGTCTCAAATGTCCTGGAGATTGAGTTTCTCTAACAAAAGCAATCCCCTTATCATATCATAGAACTACGCATGAAACAGAAGGGGCCTCTACACAACTGTCTGTCTTGGATCACTAAATAATTATTTGGAAGATTACAGGCCTCTATAATTCTTATTCCACTAGAATTTGAGAATTGATGAGCTCAGGATCTGTTAAGGACTTAAGAGCTTTCCGAGGAAATGATTTATATAAAGACAGGGTTTTACATTACAGTGTTCTCCTTTCTCACTGCCATGCAAGGGTGGGACTCACCCCAAGAGCAGCTTATATGGCATTTACTCCATAAGCTGCTGACTATAGTCTTTATGTCTGGAGCTCAATATCTCACAGATGGTGCAAGCTGTAGCCACTACTTCTTAGTGCTGTTTACCAGTTATTGCAGGATCTCTGCAGGGTCACAATTGCATTTGTGTTCTACGGTGCAATTTGAAATACATCATATTTGACAGCTGCTACACTTACTTGATACACAGCGTCTATGACAAAGTTCTTGTAATTTCCATTTCACTGACTGCATTTAAAGCATAAAACAGAGTTAATATGTGTTTACATGAGAAAAATAAACCTGCAAATGAATTGGAAAATTACAATAATTTTCTAATTAACTAAAACAAAATTAAAAACAAAATTACCCTCAATTACAAGCAAATTTTAGAGAAAAACAAAAACACTGAATTTCTTCATTCATTTACCTAGTATAATTTTCACACTTTTTTGTTCTTTTTCTATTAATGCCTTAAGTCACATACATACATGTGTATTGTAAATAAATATGCATATATAGTTAGATTGTTACTACTATATGCTTCTTTTCTTGATAATGGTATAATCTGATACTATTTGGAATTTGCATTAGTGTCCCATGACAGTAATAATTAATAGACTTAACAAATACATATTGGTATTTTGTGACTAATACATGGTGACCTCTGGCAGGCAAATTTCAAATCACAGTGTGAAGAATGAAGATTGTAGCAGGAAATCAGGTGTGATCTGGCAGGCAAATTTCAAATCACAGTGTGAAGAATGAAGATTGTAGCAGGAAATCAGGTGTGATATGTCAAACATAAAGATAATGTAAATAAATTCAACAAGGTAGTGGATAATAGTTCATATTGTGCAAGGAACATGTTCTTTGCCATTGGATACTCATTTTCAGAGCATTCCATTTGTGGCCAGAAATCATTACCTTATGTAGTTTCCACTAATAGAGATGGCCTGTCAGCTGCCCTCAGCTTGACAAAAGTTTACGTAATTGTCTATCTCAGCATGGGTCTTGACCTTCTTTTCTTAGATTATTCAATTTAGGAAATGTATGATTATGACTTTTGTCTCTTTGCAATGTGAATCAGTTTCTTAATTCTCATTATTTTACTTACTTAATTCTGATGATTTTTCTTTTTTTTTTTTTTTGGTTTTTCGAGACAGGGTTTCTCTGTGGCTTTGGAGCCTGTCCTGGAACTAGCTCTGTAGACCAGGCTGGTCTCGAACTCACAGAGATCCGCCTGCCTCTGCCTCCCGAGTGCTGGGATTAAAGGCGTGCGCCACCACCGCCCGGCATGATTTTTCTTTTTGAGCCCTTTGAAATGTAATCATCACAGAGAAAGTCATCCTGTTGCTCCATTTTTTTCTTTCTGTTTTTTTGTTTTGTTTTGATTTGTTTTGAGACAGGATTTCTCTGTGCAACAACTTTGGCTGTACTCTCTCTGTAGAACATGCTTTCCTAGAACTCATGGCAATTTACCTGTGTCTACCTCCCAGATGCTAGGATTAAAGGCTTACACCACCAATTCCTGGCCTGTTGCCCAATTTTTACCAGAAGGTCGTAACATATCATCGCCAGAATCAATCAACAAACATAAATGGCGTAGTGGTATTGTTAACCTCACTACTAATAAGCTCCCTTGCCTTTTGTCCTTCAGGAGGGCTAAGTCAATTTTGTGTCTTCTGTAAGTGGTCTATTGCTCGATTCAAGATTGTAGATTTCCTCTACTGTTTACCTTGTCAGTGTAATGATTTGATACTAGTTTGAGAGAAATGGTTAGACTCTTGTGTCTGCATATCTATAGTTAAGAACTACATTTCGTTTGAATGTGGTTGCTTTGTGCAGTTACACATGTAGTGCATTCCTTTAAAGCTGCAGTAATGACCACATTAAGAAACAATAAAGCAACTGTTCTGATCAACTCACGTTTTTATGAGAAGCTGTATTTCACTTACGGGATGAGAGAGGGCCATTGGGTTGTGCAAAGTTTGACCTTTGGGTGTTGTATTGATTGGCTAAGTCCTTGTGTTTTGTGCTTGGCTAGAGGCAAAGAGTCCTTAAAAAAGGTTTATATTCAGGAGGAGAAGTGCTGAGTCACTCCTACCAACAATCTTTAGAGGACTCTTTGATGTCAGCTGAGAAACTCCAGCCTGACTTGAACATAGCATTGCAGTATCATGTGTGGATTTGTAGTGACAAATCAAAAAACTAGAAAAATGTGTTAACATCTCTTTACTTTATCCAGTTTTGCTTTGGGCTCCCTTTTTTTCCAACAAAACTTGGAAAGTTTTCCTTAGCTTTCTTAGAAATTTAAATAATGAAACAGATTTCTTACTCTAATATTTTCAATTTTATTTCAAGTAAAATGAAACATTTTTAAAATAGTTCCTTGTGTTTGTTCTTTAAAAATATCCTGCACATACACACATATACAGATATAGAGTTTGCAGTATCCATAGAGGTATGTTGTAACAATACATAGTTTATATTAATGTTCATAAATAGTACTGACATGAACATAAAATTTAGAGCTGGATATGTTTGTATTTTAATATGTTTGTATTTTAAACTCTGAAGTGGATTTTTTCTAAGCAGAGATTCCATAATTTGGAAAGTACATTACATGTATTTATGCATGAAATGAATTATCAGCATATGCATGCATATATATGTAAAACTATACATATTTTGATTCATTTTACATGTACATGTATAGCAGCCAGTTTAGAAAACGAAAACACTTTATTGCACATAGTGAATTCTATCAAATCACCTTAACTTGGAAAAAATTCTAGAATCCAAAGCTACAAAAGGAAGTTTACTACCTGGAAAAATATACATTGATTTAATATCTGTACATGTAAAGCAACTACAGAGTTTTGTCTTTTTATGTTTATTGCATTGGGACTATTTCTCTTAAAGTCAGCTTCAAAACAACTAACTGTGGCCTCTGATGGGCTTTAATCCTTTAACACATTTTTAGAATAATGTGTTATTATTCTAACCATAAAGATTTTCTTTATTTGATTTCCAGATTGTCATTGATTTTTTTTCAGAATGTCTATTTGAGAATAATCTAAAGAAAGGTTGTAGTACTACTTAATCAATATACCATTACTCTTCATGAATTTGGCTGATTATCCATTTATTCTCTGGATATTGGATAACAATTCAATAGTGCAATATTTGGCTTGTAAGGTTGTGGAAGCCAAGAATCTGATGCTTCTGGAGTCTGGGAAAACATTTAATTTAACAGTGGCCTTTCCTTCGTCCATGAGGCTCTAGGTATCACAGATCCTAATTTTCAATTAAGTTTAAGTAGAAAAAATACTTGGCCTTACAAAAACTTAATCTTTCTTGAGTAAACATGATTCAAAGAACCATCATGTGAAGTGGCAACTCAATTTAATGGGATTAAATTTTCTGTGACTTCATGATCAAAGGTAACTAAAATTACAGTTTACAACAATGACAATATTTAGTTCTAAACATGTTAAGAGGACAGTAATTTGAGAATCAATAATCTAAGTAAAGAAAGGCACCACAGAACAAGAGATTTCTTGGAACAATATAGGTATAATTAGTCTGCTTTATTAGTAGGAACCATGTGAATTATACAACATTAATTGACTCTATTCATCCAGTTAAAAGACTTCACTGAATTTACCTTAGAGAATTCTATTAAGGCAAACATTTATAAGTCCAGATAAACAGTGTCACATATCTAAACAATGAGGTGAAATCTTAACATGCATTAATAGATGCTTAGTTTATATTTTCATATTTGAATTAGTATTCAGAAATTGAGCATAATACCCTAATTTCTATAAGAGGAAGTGGTAGTGGTCAGAGAACTTCACAGTTTATAGAGTAAGCCTAGAATTTAGATGCAGCAAGATCTGACTCCATAAACTGCTCTTTTATGACTATAACACATTCCCTTAGACAGTTTCGAGACCATTGTTCCACTGTTAACTGTGGAGTATTATGGTTCCTATGGTAATGTAAATAAACCCATGAGGTCCTTCTCCCATTATGTTATGACAATGAGAAATTATTTTTCTCCCTGAAGGTTGCAAAGTTCAGAGAGAAGCAGCGTCCGCCTCTTTGTCTATTCATCCATACTGATTCTTCTTTTTGTGACAAGACTTCCTTTGCCCTCAAACCTTGTTTTCAGTTATATTGTCATTAGTATAAATTTGGTGCTTCCCTCAACATGATGTTTTAGTATTTTCTCTATGGTTTACATTGAATTTACTGCCTTAGTTTATATAGCTCTACTAAAATTAAGAGACTGAATTATTTCCTTCTGATCCTAGTTTAACAGTAAACAAAAATGACTTTCTGGAGTCAGGCACACGTAATGGCACCTTCATGAGATAGCAAATGCCATCAAAATGCATATAGTTCATTTGGGGTCTTTGAGGCACAGAGTCACCATTAAGTGCAAGTTTGCTAAAGTTGTTTCCTTTAAGTTTTCCTGTTTCACCCACTTCTAAACACACTAGAGTTGTGGTCCTTTTAGAATATGTCTGTCACTGTTTCCTGTGGTTGCCCATAAATGCCATCTGTGGCTGCAGTGGGATAGGACTTGAAAAACCTCACTGTTCTTGGCAAAAGATAGCTTGTTCCCTTCCAATTGTCTCCCTCCTACCAATAACTTTGAAGCCTGACATTCTGTGGTTGCTTTCAGTTTTAAAAGTACAGACACATCTCTTACTCCTGTAACACCTCAACCATCTGAATTAATTGGATATAGGAATGAATCCTTATCTTAAGTATTTTTATATCATCTAAAATTTTAAATCTTAAGTATAAACAGCACATTAAATAAATGAAATGTACAAATATTTATCAGTGAGTAAAATATAGTAAAGAGTTTTAAAATTCATAAGCCTAAGATAAAAATACCACTTAAAGCTAACAAATTCAGTTTAAAATGAAGAATTTTTATCTCTTGCGATAAACATAGATGGAAATAATATGTAGAGATTGAGTACTCATAAGGACCTGCACATGCTCAAAAGACAAAATCCTACCACAAAGGAGTAAAAATAAGCAGAAAACCCCACCCCTCGACAAGAAGCTATTTATAAATGATATCTTCTAGAAGAGGGAAGAATTATTTTTATCAATTGAGTAACTGTACATATTTCAGGCACATTCCTGTGGAGACCCCATGTTCAGCAGTACTTATTTGAGCAGAAACACCAGACAACATCATTTTAGAGACGTTTTCTTTTGTTTTTGCGTTATGATTTTATAACTGTTGTTGTTTTTGGAGAGAAAACAACATTAAATTAAGTGGCTATGGAGTGGACATTATGACAGGAGTCGAGGGAATGGGAAAGAAACTGTAAAATTCTCACAGAATGAAAAGAAAGAAAAATAAAATAATTTCTTCTTTTCAAATTTGTATTCTTTTTATTTCCTTCTATGATTCATCTAGGAATTCATGCTCTATATTAATAATAGTGAATAATTATGACAAGGATGGACATCTTTATCTCCTTCCAGGTTTTTAGACGTAATAGTCTCAGATTATAAAAATCGTCAAATGCTTAGCTTATAGCTCTTGGAGTTTACAACAATCTGTTATGAGAGTCCTCTTTTCAGCCTGGTTATATTAATTTATAGCTTCTCCGCTTCTTTTGGTCAGTTTTGATACAGCTTCATAAATATTGCTTTTTGTTAGCCCCCAAATTACTCTTTACTTGATTCTTTGAATAACTGTTTTAGTCTCTCTATTATGATTTCTGACTTGTTACTATTTCTTGGCATCTATTCTTTTGGGGTTAACATGTTATTTTTTTTTTCAATACCTTGAAGTACACCATGAAGTTAGGTTATTGAGATCTTTCTTGGATTTTGATCAGTGTGTTCATAGCTATAAACTTTCCTGTTCAAACTGTCTTAACTGATTCTCATAAATTGTGTTCTTATTCTCAGTTGATTCTACTTTTCAAAAAATTTCCTCAATGATTTATTAGTGTCTCACTGTTGATTTAAGAATATATCGTTCACATCTGTGCATTTGGCTGTTCCTGTAGTTTTTCCTATTATAAATTTCTATTCTTACTTCACTATCATCTGATAGGTTATAAGAAATAATTTCAATTTCTCTTATATTTGTTAAGACTTGCTGTGTAGCCTAAATCATGATTTCTTTCAGAGAATATTCCATCAGATTCTGAGAAGAACATATATTCCCTGTGTGCTAAATAGAACATTTTGATGTAGTGCCGTTATGTGTATTGGTGTATAGTAGATTTTTAGCTTTCAAGCTTCTTTGCAAATATTAAGTTTGGATGCTTTATCTAAATATGAAATTGGGATATTGAAATACACATCAATTACCAGCCTATGATTTTATGCTTATTAGTGTTTGCTTATTAAAATTGGGAACATCAATATTTGGCATACATATGTTCACAATTGTTATAATTTCTTGATAAATTGTTTATTTACCCGTTCTCATTTATTTCAAGTCTAGTTGGTCAGATATAAGAATAGCATTTTGAGCTTTGTTTTCACCCCCATCTAGTTATTATGCTACTTAAAACCTGAGATTTTCAGTCTGCGAATATCTTTACATGTGAGTTCTGTTTCTTGGAAACAAGAACATATTTGGCCCATTATATTAATCTATTCAACAATTCAATGTCTTTATTTTTTCATTGGGAATATTTAGATTTAGGCGTATTGTTGAGAGATGCTTACTAATTCTTGCAATTAGCTTGGTTGTTTTCTGCTTGACTGAATTTTGGTTTGTTCTTTTCTTTCTTCCTTATTAGTACTAAGGATAGCTAAACATTGCTGTTTTGACATAATGAAGTCTTCAGTAGCTCCCTTTTATTGATATATTCCTCTCATGAAATTTGCTCTTTTATCTGCTTTCAGCATTGAGACTTTATTCCTTTTCTATTCTTGATATTCTTTAAGTATCCTTTTCCATGATGTCTTAGTTGTCTTGAATTCTTTTGTCTGTAAATTTCTTGTGATGTCCTTCTTACATCATGAGTTTTTATATAAAACAACTTTGTTGGAGGTAGTGATCTTGGTGAGTATTTATTTGCTTTTGTGATTAAAAAAATATCATTACATACTTTCCCAGCTTTTAGGATTACTGAAAAGATATAAAGCACTATTTTCAATTGTTTGACTTTTGGTTTTGCTGGCATTTTTCCTATCAGTTTTTAATATCCTGTCTTCATGTTTTTAGACATCTTCATTACAGTAAATTTTGCATTAAGAGTGTGGGAGCAAGAAGACAGCAAATGAAATTGGTACAGGTAAAGGAAATGTCTCTCAACCTTTAGTTCTTTTATTTATCAGTCTGTTAGAGAGACATAGTTGTTGATACTTAGCACATCTCTGTAACATCACTATTTCTCATGCTCTAGCAATGAATGACTAATAGGTAGCATTCCAATTTGATCTATCTATGGATCTCAGGCTGAGTGCTATCAAATGCTAAGGCCATTTTCAGTTGAGATCTATTTCCCATTTCTCATCTACAAGGGATTAACCCTCTTTTGCTATACAATTCTATGTTTAAGCACAGACTCCCATTAATTGCAATTCTTGGCTTCCTAATGTCTAACCAACCCTTCAGTTCTCTATTACTGAATCCATGTGCCTTCCATCACCCCTAACTTATGGTAACCAAATTGAGGCTCTTGTATCATCTCAGATATCAAAGGGAGCTCTGTGTTCAACATGATTTTTCTCAAGCCACTACCTGCTTTCTGTCTTCTGAGTCACATCTGTGAGATTTTTCCTTACATGCTCATGCCTGGTGAAAAAAATTCCTCTTTAAAAATTATTGTGATGATTAGTTTGGCAACTTGGCATAATATTGTATAAGCTGAGAAGTGTGCAAGAATAAATGATTGTCTCTAAATCAGGTTGCCCCATGAGCATGACTGTGAACATTTGTCTTGGCAGAAATAATCGATGCAGGTGATACCATTCCTTGTCCTCAGGTCCTTAAGTGTAGAAGTGTGTAGAAAGTGAGCTGAATACTAGGGATGCATGAACAAACTCTTCCTCTACTCTCTACTGTGGGTGTGACTGATTCAATTCCTGTTTATTTCTGTCTATTCCCTTATAATGATAGACTTTAACCTGAGAATGAGCTCTTTATCTTTTGAAGTTG
The DNA here is from genome assembly GCF_014885135.2 of Alexandromys fortis. Classification (NCBI taxonomy): domain Eukaryota; kingdom Metazoa; phylum Chordata; class Mammalia; order Rodentia; family Cricetidae; genus Alexandromys; species Alexandromys fortis. The sequence continues at coordinate 892,410 of NW_026067998.1, forward strand.
CTTTACATGGGGTGTTTTATCATAGCAGCAGGAAAGATGGCTAGGACAGAGATCATTGGATCTCTTCCCAAGGTACAATTACCTTTGTCTCACCTATTTTACCATTTGGAAAGAGGTTCTTATCTCTTCCTCTCTTAAAAGACTGTGTAGTTGAAGCTGTACTCAAGTTACTTCTTATCTCTCCATTGCCTATCTTTTCTCTGCCACTTTCAGATATCATTTCATTTACTTTATAAGTTTCTAAATTGTTTTGTCTTTTTGCAGAGTCTATTTTTAATTACTCTGATCATCTCCTTCACTCTGTTTTCGAGAGGCAGAATCTCAACTTCCATCTTAAACAGAAGTCTGATCAATATTCTTTGTGACCAAAACTGTTCATAATCAAAATATATAGCTACAATTATTTGTGTTAAAAAAGTTCAGAATAATGCCAGGTACTTTATTGAAGGTCTTTAATATCAGTACTTAGTAAGCAGGAACTGGTGGATCTCTTGAATTCTAGATCAACCTCTTTCTTATAGTAAGTCAGAAGGAGCCAGAACTGCAAAGTGAGATACTTTCTCAAAAAAATATTGTTCACAATAAAAAACCTTAATATAATTTAATAAGAGAATACACAGATAGTTAGAATTATTATAAAATGTGATTAAGAATGATTTGTTCATGAAGATAAACTGTGCTTGATATAATGATACCATTATGATATGAACAAAATGAAAGCAAAAAAACAAACAACATTTTATAAATGGTGAAAAGCATTTGCTAAATCATGCCATAATTGATAATGAAATTATAGGAAGAAAATAATATAATTAACCTAAAATTAAATATTAGAATAATTACTATTAAAATCAACATCTAAGCAATGTCTAGACAGAGTTCTTCTTGCTAACATTAGTACTAAATGAATGCTTTTGTCAATATGTTAAAGATAATTTAAATAGTATAATCATGAAAATATAACAAAATATTTGAAATGGTGAAATCATTAAAACAGAAAAAAATTGCTTATTGTTAATCATTGCTTGCTTAAATACTAAAATTAAAATCAAGGTTTATTAACATCATTTTATACTAATTGTATGGAAAATGAAAGGATTTTCTTAATTTTAGAACCAACTCACAGGAAGAGAAACTCTTATGTATGACAGTATATTGGTACAATATTATATTTAAAACACTTAAAAATATTTAAACAAAGACTATAATGAATAATACACAGTCAAAGAACATACATCAAAGTCTACCAAAGGAAAACATACAAACAGAATGTGTTTTTATATTCAAATACCATGTATTTTAAGAGCTTCAATTGTTGTCACAATTTAGTTATTTGTTTGTTTGTATTTGAGACAGAGTCACACAGGTCACATAGGTTTGTTTCAAATTTACTGTGACCACAGTTATGACCTTAAAATCTCATCTCACTACTTTAACCATCTCATCTGACCAAAAATAAGTACCCACCTAAGAAATTCCAATTAAAGCATCAGGGCAGTTGTTAGACACTACATTTGATGAGGTGTTTTTAATCTCAGTATTTTTTTATGAGAAAAAAAATGCCCACAATATCATTAGATAAAAATGGTAGCAGTTATTTTTCTTTCTATGGATCAGAACATATATTAAATTTATCAACTACATCAACTAATGAAACAAAATAATTGAACAAGATGAGAAATTCAGAAAGAGGCCTCAATGTATACCCTTAGTTCATTTGGAGGCAAAAAATGTCTTTCAGTGACCCCAAAAATATTATATTCTAAATTGTAGGTCTGAGAGCACTTTTATTTTTATGAAAAAGAAAATATAGTAGTACCATCAATTTACTGTATATAAGTATGAAAATGAAATATTCACATACTAAATTCATAAATATAAAATTAATAAAATAATGAGATGTTGTGAATATCCAACTTAATGGCAGAAACTTCATGAACAGGAGCAGAAACTCAGAAGTTAAAAATGATAGGCAAACTTTAATAAAAAATGTTAATATGACAAAATAATAACATGCACAGAATACAGGGATAGGAAATGAATTATTCCAAAGTCTGGCAATGCTGAAGATGGAGTTATTATCTTTAATTTATAATGGTACTTGATAAATGATAAGACCGGTGCTAAATATTAGAAAATGTGCAAAGTACTTGGAGAGGCAATTAATACAAGAACAAATTTTAATGAAAAGATTCTCAGACTCATTAGTTTCCAGAGTAATGTAGAGAAAAGGAACAATGTGTTATCACACCGGAATCACAATGTCACAATTACACTCTTCAGTACCTCTTGGGTGCAAAGTATGTCCAAGGACACTGAGGCTTTTTTTAATATAAGAGTAAATTGTCATAATATTTGGAAGTATTTTGGAAAAGTATAGAGACATATAGAAATAAGTCCCATTTTGATAGGTGAGTCTTGGTGATTTATCTCACAGATAACAAAAGCACCTACCCACCTACAAAGAGACTGAAATAATTACTTTGTGATAAAATTATTTAGGGTTAAACAATAATCATGATATGGAGTGAATTTCTATGAGTATAAAAATAATTGCATGCATTATGAGATGCCATATCTAAATATTTTATTCATCCAAAAATAGATTTTGGTCTATATCAAGTGATTAGAAATAATGCTAATTCATAAAGGAACTAAAATGAGGGTATATACATTGATTACATTCCATTTTATTTACTTTGGACTCTATAAACAGGCATAGTTTAGTGGGAAAATTACTCTGTGACTAAGTCCTTACAAAGAAGACAGGCACTGATGAGAATTTCATCAATGTGGTGAATTTCTATGTTAGACTAAAGGCAATATCTTCAGATAATTCACTAAATGCTACACCACCAAAAGAGTAGAAGAAATGCACCAATACACTGGAAGTTTGATGATATTAGAAGAACGTTTGATTGCTCTGTGCTTGTGCAGTAGAGGAAGCTGACAACCACGAAGAAAGGAATGAGACTTCCCCCTTAATGCACATGATTCTAGGAAAGCATGAAGGATAAGTAAGAAGGAGGACTTAAGGGGGAAAGAAAGGCTCTCCCTGGGTAGGGGAAATAGAATAGATTTTGTGGGTCGATTGGGGACAGGTGGGCTTTGGGTGCGGTGGGAGATACTGGGAGAAATGATTGGAATTGAAGGACATATCGGGAACAAGGTGGAAACGTAGTGAAATGAAAACTCAGTGGAAAGTAACCCTAGCAAAGACTGCTTGTAACGGGGGACATGAAGCCTGAACTGGCCTACTTCTGGAACCAGGAAAGTCCGCAAGTGGAGGGATTGGAACACCAATCCAGGCACAAAACCATTAACAAACAGTTTGTCCTGCCTGCAGAGTGTTCTGTGACCTGAGCCTCCCATAGCCATCATCAAAAAGACCAAAATGACTTCCTCCAGCAACTGATAGGAGCAGATCCACAGTCCCACAGCCAAAATTAGGTGGAGTCCAGAAGTCCTACAGAGGAGAGGAAGGAAAAATTGGAGGAACCGGAGGGTCATTGACACAACAAGAACAAGGCCCAAAGAATCATTTGAAAGGGCCTCACAGGGCCTCACAGAGATCAGGGTACTTATAGGGGTCTGACCTAGGATCCTTGCTTATATGTTACGGCTGGGTAGCTTGGTTTTCTTGTGGCACTCCTAACAGTGATTTAGGACTGTCTCTAACCCTTTTGACTTGGTTGTCTCTGACTCTTTTGACTGCCTTTGGGATCCTTTTCTTCCTATTGGGTTGCCTTCTCCAGTCTTGATTTGCTATGTATGTGCTTAGTCTTATTGTATCTTGTTATGCACTAAAGCACAATTAATAAAAACAAAGAGATAGAAATTGGGGTTCAACCTGATTATCTGAAAAACTAAACAGTCAGCCACTGACTCTTACCTCCACCTCACTCTAAAAATGGTGATTCTGCCTTCAGGAATCTCAGAATGAGACCGTGCCTGAGAATTGTCTCCTTTTGTTTTTTAATTCTCTCAAATTCTGGGATTAAAGGCATGAACCACTTGATTAAAGGCATGCATCCCCCGGCTTCTATGGCAAATAGTACAGCTACTGGGATTAAAAGTGTGTGTTACCACTGCCTGGTAGTAAGGCTGATTAGTGGGGCTGTTTTATCTGATTTTCAGGCAAGCTTTATTTATTAAAATACAAGTTAAATGCCTCTAAAAATTATAAACTGGCCTATTGCTCAGGATTATTGCTAACTAACCCTTATGATTTAAATTAAACCATAATTCTGGTCTATGTGTAGCTATGTGGCTTGGTACCTTTTTTCAATGAGACATTCTCATCTTGCTTCCTTTAAATGTGGCTGGTGACAGTGTCTCTGTCTTTCCTCTTCCCAGAATTCTCCTACTTTGTTTGGCCCGTCTATACTTCCTGCCTGACTAGTGGACGGTCAGTGTTTCATTAAACCAAAATGAGTGACAAATCTTTACAGTGTACAAAACCATTATTCCACAGCTGGGGGTAGATCTGGGGAGACTGGAGGTGGGGGGGGAGATTAGCTGGGGAGGGAGAAGAAATTGCAGTCTGATTGTAATATATGAGAGAAAGAAAAAAAGAAAAGAAAAGAAGAAAAAGAAGGAAAAAAGGAAAAGAAAAAGAAAACATTAGTGATAATCCTATAGGCTTATTAATAAACTGAAGGTATATTCAAGAGAAACCATTATGCTGTTTGTATCGTTTTGAACATCTCCTCTAAAGGTTAATTATTATATTATTGGCAATAATTGATTCTACAAAATAACTGTCAACAAGCAGGCAAGAATCTATGAGTCAGAGCTGAGAATGCCTCAGAAGTATAACTTTAGATAAACTTTCACCTATGAAATTACACTGGATCAGTGAGCCAGTGTACCTCATCTCAAACAATCCTAGTTTCCTTTTCATTTGGTTATATTAAAAGCCCCCACACGCACAGTACACATAGTTATTTTAAACTGTGAAATACAATTACATTGTATAACTATATCAATGTTTCTGAAAGCAATACCTATAGAATTTCTGCATAATATTTAAAATTATTTAAAAAGGAACGTCTAATGTGATGATACCAAAACTTAGAAACGTGTTAATAGATAGCAATGTGATCCAGGAGAATTGGGTTAAGAGTACTTTCAAACATCACCTAAGCTTTGTAGAATTTAATTGAAAATCTTACTGACTTTAAAAAATATGCTTTTTATCAGAAAGGGAAGAATAAAAATTGTAATTGAAAGGGTGAGAATCAAATACATATTTTCATTACTGAATCTCCTACTTAATAACACATAAAATATATTTATCATAATAGATAACAAAATTACCACATCATCATAAATCTAATCAGTAAGATTTTATATCTTGCAGATGTTGTACATAAATATATGCAAACTTAATTTATGTTAGGACTTTTTGAGCATATTGAATAAATATTTAAAAAAAAAACATGTAATATTTTCTTTTTATTTATTCTTCTCTCATATAAAATATCCTGACCACAGCCTCTGCTCCTTCCACTCCTCCTAGTTCCCCTCCACCTCCCTTCTCCCCTCAAATCTACTGCTCTTCCCTTTCCCTTCAGAAAAAAGACTTCTTAGTGATATCAACCAAATGAAGCATAACAAGATGCAATAAGACTAGAAACAAACCCTCATATCAAGGTAGGACAAGGTAACCCAGTAGGTGGAAAATGTACCTAAGAGAAGACAAAAGAATCAGAGACACCCTTATTCCTACTATTAGGAGCCTCACAACCACTGCAAGCTAAACAACCCCAGCATACAGAAGACCTAACACAGACTCATGTAGATGTAATGATTATCACTCTAGTCTGTGTGAGTGACTATGAGTCCGGCTTAGTTGATTCTGTGGGTGGGCTATGTTTTCTTGGTCCTTGACCACTTTGGCTCTATCTATTAAAATTTTAATATACATTATCTAGTATTTGTGAATTATCACCGGAAAATAAAATTGTATTGAGAGAATTTTCTCAGGGAATAATGGTAACTAAGCCATACTAGGAAGAGAACAATGTGTGCCCTCCTTAGAAAATTTATATGAGACCATATTTGCAATTATTACATAATTGCTCTAATTTTGCTTTTTGTTGAGTTTTATCTCCTCCACTCAAATTGAACTAAATAAAAATAAAATATTTAAGTAGTAAATGAATCTATAGAAACTTCCAAGATGCAAGAGATAGATGTAAGCCTCCTTGTGAGTTTGTAGTACTCAACTCACATCCTCTTCAAGGGAACCTTGGGCTCTTAACTGTTGAGTTTTCTCTCTAAACTCTGAACTCAATGTGAAGTTGGATAATGACAAAGTCTAAGGACAAGATAATGAAATTTAATGATGATGAGAGCATGCAGCGTGGACAAATATTAATATAAATATTGATATGGTACAATGCATTATATTTCTTATACTCACCTGTGAGCTCTATGAAGAAAAAGTAGCATGTTAGCAGTCTATGAGCATTTCAGTTGCTCACCACTTCATCCCATAGGTGTTAATATTTTCTTCCAGCATTTAATAGATCTTGCATTTATTTTATTTTTTTACCATTTAATTTGGTGCTTAAGCCTAGTTTATATTGGTTTTCATTTGCATTTATAGTCAAGTATTACTGATCCCTCATCTTGTGCCTATTTATCATCCCTCCCTTTTTCTGAACTTTGCACTAATCTTCTGTCTATATTTGAATTTGGTTCTGCGAATCCTGCATGTTACTTGGATCATGGTAACAAAAGGCCAGAGATCAAGGTTTGCAAAAGAAAAAAATATTTCCTCTTGGGATGCTGGAGGCTAGACATTTAATATCCAGTTCAACACTGCTAGTTCACTCTGAGGTGATAAAGGGGGCCTCTTCACCGGCATGTTGGGGCTTTGCAGGCAAATGTTGGTGATTCTCAGTATGGAGAAAAGACATTCTGCTGTCTGCCTTTCGCATGGTGCTCCTAGATTCCTGTGTATATGCCTAACCATGGTCATTTAAAAAATAATAAGGACATCAATCATGAATACTTAATGTCAAATGTCAATAAACTTGACAACAGTTGCCAAGAGTGTATTTTTGAATGGAGTTGTAGGCTGAAGTTCCAAGGATTATAAACGCAGTAAGTGAAATTCTTTAACAGGCATGAGATGAGTACCTCACTATCACAGATGCTGAGTCAGAATATCTTCATACTCACATGAATACTTATGCATTTTGAGTGGTCCGTCCCATTTGTGTTTATAGCATAGTGCTTAAGGCCAGGTTCAGCAATTCCTCAAAGCAGATTCGGAACCTTATAAGCAAAATTTGCGGACATGTATAACATTGCATTGCAAGATGGCAGCCAAGGAGAAGAAAGCGGGTGAAAATTTGTGAGAAATGAAGAAGAAATGCAATTTGTTAAAGAAATTGATAATGCAAAGAATAAATGAAAAGGTATAAGTAATGTAAAATGCTTAATATCTAAATATAAATTATTTAATATACAGCCTACAATATAAGAAAAGTATATCTGAAACTTTCATAAGTGTGTGGGAAACTTTAAGAGAAAAAATAAACTAAAATATGTCCCTAGGATTGGACTGGATGGAGCACACTGGTAAAGGGAATGAAAATAATTTTCACTGGGCAGTAGGAAAAGGAAAGGTGTGGATTGTAGTGCTGTAGTACTTTCTATGCTTTGAATTCATGTTATAATCACATCATTGCTCAGACATTAAGAGTTTATTTCACATATTTCATTTCTGTGGGTAAATCAAGAACTACAGAGTATATCTCAACTTTCTGATTTTTTTCCTATTTCTTTTTAGTATTTAATGAAGCAAAAATCAAGATTGGTTTGGGAGATACATAAAACTGTGTCCAACACATCTATTAAAATCAATAGCAGCAATAAGAATGAATTATAGGCACAGTACAAGATGGAATTTTTATGACCATCTGATACCTAGAGACTTAACTTGTTTGGCAAAAAGTGGTAAGAAAATGATTCAACTGCTGGCCTTCATTACAACACCAACTTTCTCAACTTCAACATATTAGAAACATCAAAAATAATATTTAAGCCAAGTTCTTGTAGCCTCATTTAGAACCCTGTATTATAATAGCATCTTTATCCTTCCAGGGTCTTCCCAATCTAGAGGGATATAATCTAAAACTTCCAGTGGTTTCCTGAAACATAATATAAAACTCTACTTTGTATCCTGTGTACAGGTTTAATTTCCTTTCCGTCGAACTAAACACTTTCTCTGCAGTGTTGTATTATCTGCGCAAAATTCCTAGCATGAATTTGTTTTTTTTTTCTTTTTTATAGTTTCACAAAGATAAAAACTCTTAGCAACATCATCATAGTATTACTTTTCGTTACCTTGTTAAACCAATAACTGTTACCTTTTAGAGGAACACTTTCATGGTTTCTCATTGGTATATTTGAATCATCAAAGTCAGATAGTTATTAAGAGATCATTATTAAAGACAGTAATGTCAACTCAAACATGTAGCTTATAACAATAGTAGACAGGACAAACTAGATGGCCAATAAGTACCTAAATAATACATGTCATTTCTGATATGAATGTTGTACAATGACGTGATTGAGGCAAGAAGGGACACAGAAGGGTAATATGAGCTTTTAACACAATATTTAGAATTGTGTGCATTTTCAAATTTATGAGGGAGTGTTTCTAGAATTTTCCATTTAGTAATTTAGACTGTGATCAGTCATAAGAAAGTAAAGGTAAGTAAAATCATGGGTAAGAAGAGATACTTATGTTTCTCTAATGTTTAGATTAGTGTGTATTTATGTAGTCAAATATGCCTTTAAATTATCCTACCTTTAAACAGCATATTTTCCACAGCAAAGTATGCTTTTTCCTTTCAAATGTCTTCTTTTGAATAAAATTTTATTCAACTGATTCAAGCCACATTTCACTCCTTCAAGTTCAATCTATAAGTACGTCATAAAAGTAAGCTAACATGATTCTAAATTCTTGCCAGTTCCAGTCCTATATATTCTTTAAATTATAACTTTAACAAAAAATTACCAATTTTGATCATTTAATTTCAGGTATATAATTTTTACATGTTTTATTTGTTTGTCACAGATGTTTTGACAGATGTCAAATTGTTCCTCTTTTCAATTCGTTACAACATAGTTCTAAAGCTGGATTTGTAACTGCATAACTCACAATTTATATTGTGATTCATATTGGATATTGATTAAAAGTTGTTTATAAATTTGAAAATTGAAGATATAACAACTTTAATCAAATATTAATTGTTTTCTTTTAATGAAGTTTACATTTTGTCATTCTGAAAGATATATGGAGCATCCTACATTTAAAAGAAATGTTTTTTGAATTTGATAAAGTTTGCACATTTTTTCTCTCACTCATCATATTCCTATTCGCAGAGACTTAGAAGAATATGCTCTTCATACACTTCTACAGAGTGCAACCTACTCCATGTCAGGCATTGCGCTGGTGGTGTTATTAAAGCACTAAACAAGACTGACAAGGCCCTGCCATGTTGGAGCTTGCACTTTAGAGAGAGTGACAGATAATACAATAAACAAGTGATTCGATCACATTTAATGGAAGTGGAGGCTTTAGATTCAACAACACATCCTGAACCTCCACAACCCTGCCAAGCTAAAGCCAGTAGGGAATGTTCTTGTCTTGGGAAAGGACAAACATAACTCTTAAAGCACCAAGGTCATCACTGGTGCCAGGATTTTAATATACAACCCAAATAACATGGAGAACTTGATGAAACAAAGCTGTTGGTTACAGAGAAATATTATACATTTGCCTTTCTTTATCTTCTTAAGTAAGGTTTTCTCTGTTAGTTTAGGGACCATAGTTTAAAAATCAGTGAGTAAGAGACATCAACACAGACCTATATTAAAAAATTAAAACATACACACACACTGATTATATTTAAATGAGTTTATATATATTTATATATATTGATTATTTATATAATCTTTTGTAATTTAAAGAACATATCTACATATAGATAGAGAAAAAACAATGATAAATATTGATGAAGTGAGAAAATGAGTGTTATAAGTCAAATTATATAAATTTGAATATATATGTAGAACAGTTATAGAAAGCCAAGATATATTATCTCTATATGTAACAAAATTCTATTATAAATGGCATTCAAGATAATAAAACTTAAAATGCTTTACCATTGTGCTGCTTAGTTTTTGTTTTTGATTTGTCAGTTTGACACAATCTAGACTCACTGGAGAAGGGAGAGATTCAGTTGAGAAAATGTCACCCTCCTCAAGATTGGGTTGTATGGAAGCAAATAGGGCATTTTATTAAAATAGTGATGGATGTGGGAGAACCCAGCCCACTGTGGTTGATACCACAGCTGGGGTGGCGGTCCTGGTTTCTGTATGATAGCAGACTGAGCCCACTAAAACCATCTTGACAAGAAAACATTATCTCACATACAACATAATTTTAGTGGTTTAAAAAACAAAAACAAAGAAGTATGTAACAAATATATAAATATATATATATTTTTTTTTCTTCCCAGGGATATATTTGAAAGGAAAGTAGGTTAATAACTAGAAATTATAAGTAGAAAATTTAAATTGAGGCATATCAAAATTAATTGTTACATAATAAATAATTAGCAGAATAATAGAAAACTGTGAAAGAAAGAGCTAGAACTTTGGGTGAGAACTAACCTTTCATTACTTTCTTTGTAACTTTAAACCAGAAACTTGAGTTCACCCCTCACAGTGATTACATTACAAACTGCCAAATGACCTGAGTTTTGATCTCATGAATTAATGGCAATGCTAGGTTGGTTTAGTGGGCCATCTGTAATTCCAGTGTGCTAAAGGAAGAGACAGAATCCTCAGAACAAGCCTGCTGGATATGGTAGCCAATGGATGAATTCTGAATTCAACTGAGAGAATTTTTCACATACTCATCCATGTTCATTGCTGCACTATTAATGCTACCCATAAAATGGAAACAGTTTAGATGTCTGTCAACAAAAAAAAAAAAAGGATAATGAAAATGTAGTTCTTTTACACATGGAATATTACTCAGCTGTTAAAAATATAATCATGAATATTGTAGGTAAATCAACGGATCTTGCAAACGATCACCCTGAGAGACGTGACTCAAACCCCAAAAGACAAATATGGTACATGTCTGTTTATATGTGGATATTAGCCTTTAAGCCTTTGATAGGCATTCCCCAGTCTGCATAATCCTAGAGCTTAGGTATTAGGTAAGAGACTAGTATGGAGGGAAGGATTTCCTAAGGCAGAAGAAATAGAATGGAAAGTTATGAAGGGGGAATAGAAATGGAGGATTAAATGGGGGAAAAGAAGGAAACTTCAATCAGAAGGGAAAATTTATTTATCATTGATAAGTTAGCAATAATTAAAGTAAATAGGCTGGCTGTTGTTAATGTACTAAAATTTGGTATTTACTATATTCAGTGTGTATAATTTTGTGCAACAAGTTTTCTTTCTTTTAATAAGTGTGAAGTTTTTACCTAATTTAAATTATTCTGCCATTGAAAAATAGAGAAATGTACAAAGAGACACAAAAATCAGACACGAAGCCAATGAAATAGAGTAGAGAATGTTGAGATAAACTCAAATGGTCATTTCAATGGTTGTCAGCCAAGATCCTAAGCTTACACTGAAGAAAAGCAAGCCAGTTCAATAAACCGTTCTGGGGACACTGCACATTGAACAGGGGCACTGGGCACTCAACATGCAGAGGAATAAAGCTAGACTGATATCACTCACTCTGTAGAAACATAAATGAAAAGATATCATATAAGACAAGAATCTTGACATTGTTAGATGAAGGCATAGGTTAAACTCTTGACAGATAGACACAGGCAAGGACTTTCTGAATAGAACTCCAATAGTACAAAAAAAAAAAAAATTCTAGCAGTACTTGGCAAATGAGATCATATGAAAATAAAATAACTGCCCAGGAAAGAAAATAATCTGCTGAGTAAATAGACATCCTACAGAATGAGAAATAATCTTTTCCACCTTTGCATCAAACAAGATACTAATACATAGAATATATGAAAGCCTGAAAAAAGAAACATCTTAGATATTATTATTATATAGTGAATAAAACAAATGAATTGAACTGACAATTCTAAATAGAGGTACAATGGTGAATAAATATAGCGAACTATTCAACACACAAACAATCGTGGAAATATGAATTAAAACATTATTAATATGTTCTTTCCATGGCATTCACAGTGATAATAATCTAGAGGAAAAATGACTACAAAGGCTAGTGGAGTCTGGAACAAAAATAAATCATCCTGTTGGAGGAGGGGACAAAGATGGCCACTATTGAAATCAGCACAGAAGTTTCTGAAAAGAATAGAAATGGAACTATTAACTACATCATTCATAAATATATACCCAAATAAATCTAAGTCACCTTACATGACCTTGTCTATGGGTAGTCATTGACTGAGCGACACCTAGATAGGAAATTACAGTATTTACACTAAACTGAGAAATATTGGATAATATCATGTTAAACAAAATCAAACACATTTAGAAAAAGGTAAATATTCATGTTTTCTTTCATATGCAAAATATACATAATAAGAATAAAAGCTGAAAAGAGACTAGGGATAATTTGCAAAGAAGGTGAATGGTGGGATGGAGGGAAGGTTAAGTGAAGATGATCAGGAGAACTCTGATCAGTGGAATTATTTACATGAAGAAATATAATTATTAATCCCTTGATTTTGTGCCAAGAATATGTGTCAAATATATTGCCAGTCAAGACTAAGGTTGGTTAAAAAAAATTTTCCCACCTTCTGAATATGTTTAGAAAAACTCAGCATTATTAAACAGACAACGATAAATATACTATGAAACCAGAGTCAAAGAAATACCTATGAAGGAAAATCAGGCCTTAATGAGCAGAAAGTTGTACATTCCATAAATTTTGATTTTATGCTCTACATATCCTGAACTTGTTAATGGAGTGTTGTGTACTTGAAGTCAACAATAGGAATGAAACTAAATGAAATAAGTAATAAAATCCTGCTATTTTCACTCAAGGGCTACAGAACTTGTAAGCCACCATCTCACTGATGGTATATGGGTTACTTTTTTTTAATATGAAGCAAAAGCTGCAAATCCCAGGTGTATTGCACAATAGAGTGAGTAAAAACAGAGATAAAACATAACAGGTATTCATTTAACGCATGAATAGTTTAAATTCCAACTCACAGATAATTTAAAAATAAATAATCAACCAAGCTCTGTTGTGCTGCTCGGTGTATGTTTAGGGCATAGTTTTGGCATTTAAAAGTTAAGAAGATAAAGGGTCATAAAGATAAATGCTTCTCTAGCAATAAGTAGACTATGATAAATTACTTATGTACATTTTAACTCATTTAAAATTTCTATAAAAGTACAAAACACCATACCTAAAACACAATATAAAATGTAAAAACACAATCCAAAAATCAAAATAAAATTAATCAATATTAAGGGAAAAAATAAAGAGTGGAAACATGTGGAAGAATAAAATCAATCTATACCATGGCTGAACTAAGTGTGATGCGGGATGTTGTTCTGTATATGTATTGCTTTTATTGACTAATGAATAAAGCTGCTTTGGCCTATGGCAGGGCAGAATATAGCCAGGCTGAAAGAGCTATATAAAAAGAGTAGGCAGAGTCAGGGAAATGCTGTGTAGCTGCCGAAGGAGAAAGAGGCCAGAACAGAGCCTTACTTGGTAAGCCACAGTCTCGTGGCAATACACAGATTAATAGAGATGGGTTAATTTAACATATAAGAGCTATCTGGGGAAAATGCCTGAACTATTGTCCAAACAGGGTTGTAATTAATATAGTGTGATTATTTGGGTCTGGCCAGCTGGCAAACGAATGTGCAGTCTCTGCTTACATAAGCATGCACATTTTGTTTAGCATTTGTTTTACATGTGAATAGTGGAGTCACACCATTTAAATGGGAGTGATTTACAATTTGTATTTGTTTAACAAATCAAGAAACTCAAATCAAAAAAAAATGCAGCAAGAGATTTTATTTTAACAAGATTATAAACTTATCACTAAAACGACATAAGCCGTTTGAATAGTAGGGGTGGACTGTGAAACCTTGACCGTGAATTCATGTGAACTATTGGTGCTATCAGACAGTAATAAAAGCAAGATAAGTAAAGCAGGTGTAATTATTCTAATTGGTGTTCACTGGTCAACAGAGCTTTAAAGTGCCTCAGATGAATAGTATTAGAAATAAATAGGGAAGAATACAACCCACTTGGAAACCTCAACACAATTCTCAGCAGTTAATAAAACTGCCATGCAAGAAACCAATAGATGTATTCTGTAACACTAACTAGAACCATTTTTATATTTTTTGAGACTATACCTTAAAAGGCTGAATGAACATTCTACCAAAAGCCTAAAGCATTTACTAAGATAGATAATATAATTAAAAAAAACAAACCAAGCCAAACACTCACACAAAGAAACACACACGCCATATTATAATGACTACATCTAAAAGTCAATAATAAATGCAATAAAGCCCATTTTCTGATTTTGAAAATTAAACCATTAATTATAAAAGAATCCAAAGGTCAAAGACTCAACATTTTTAAAATATATAGAACTGAGTGAAATGAGAACAATTAATGTTTGTAAGTTACAGCAGAAAGGCTGAAATAGCAGCATTGAAAAGTAATGGAGAAGAAATAATTCATCATTATAAAGATATAATTGAGACTATATTCTTCAAAAGGATGATAAATAATTTCTTATTTTTTGTAAATATATGTTGCTTTTAATGAGTAATAATCTTTGTTAAATTTTTTTTATTATTTCTTTGAGAGTTTTTCATACTGTGTTTTGATGATTTTCTTCCATTCTTTTTTCTTTTTTGGTTCTTAAAAACATTAATAATATTGGCAAACCTATAGCAAATTAAGCAAAAGAGAGGATCCAACTTGATAAAATTGGAGATGAATAGGGATACATTACAATAGATACTGAGGGAATTAGAGAATCATAAGAACATACTTCAAAATCTATGTTCTACCAACCTGAAAAATCTAAAGCAAATTTATATGGCCTATGAAAGATAAATTAAGATGAAATCAATAATTTAATAAAACCTAAAACAACCAATGTAATTGAATAGGTAAATAAATCTTTCAGATTAGGAACCAAAAATGATCAGCTTGACTAAGCACAGAATTCAACCAGATCTTTAAAGAAGAACTAATACCACACTCCAATCTATTTTATAAAATAGAAAGTGAAAGGGCATAGCTCATTTTCAAATCTTTCTGTGAAGGGAGGTTTTCTGTTTTTTCTTTAACTGTCATTGATTCTATGTAGATTTCACATCAAGCATTTCATTCCAATCTACTTCCCCATTCCTCTGCATCTGTTCTCAGCCCTTGCAACCTCACCCTTCATAGATCCATGTCCCAACAATTTCCTTCCTTCCTTCCTTCCTTCCTTCCTTCCTTCCTTCCTTCCTTCCTTCCTTCCTTCTATCCCATCCTTCTCTTCTTCTTCTTCTTCTTCTTCTTCTTCTTCTTCTTCTTCTTCTTCTTCTTCTTCTTCTTCTTCCTCCTCCTCCTCCTCCTCCTCCTCCTCCTCCTCCTCCTCCTCCTCCTCCTCCTCCTCCTCTTTCTCTTCAGAACATCTAGACCAAATTGTGCTGTCAAAATGTCTTGTTTTCCACTGGAGACTAGTGAACTTATGGGGCACTGCTGAAAGAAAGCTGTTTTTCCCTATCACAGCAGTTATCAGCAGACCCTAACTCCATGGTAAAGGGTGGGATCATATCTTAAATTTTCTTCTTTGTTTCGTGGTTTGTTCTCACTTAGTTTTTCACAAGTTTTGTGAATGAGGTAACAATTTATTTTAACTTTCTATGTACAGCAGCCCTGCTGTGCGAAGAGGATATTTTCTTATATAAGTTACCACCTCTGGCTCTCACATTCCTTGGCTTCATTTTTAATATTTTTTAATTAAAGTACAACCTACATAATATATCTTTTTTATCTTTCTTTTAATTCCTAGCATTCCCAGTATCAAATTGATTATTTCGTTCTCCTCAATATTGTTCTATATTTGTGTGTATGTGTGCAAATACGTAGACGAAACCTATTTGTTGTTTGTGTATATATGGTTTCACTCTAACTGTCCCTCTTCTGAAATGATTTCTGAGTCTTGGGATAGCTGATATATATGTCCCCGTTAGGAATAGTCATTCTGAAGTCTCTTATTTTCTGACACTCAGTGAGTTGTGAGTTCCTGAGTTGATCATCATCTGCTGCAAACAGAAGCTTCTCGCATAGGGTTGAGGGAAGCATTGCTCTACGGATAAATCAGGAATTGGTTCATTTCCATGTCCATTTAATAGTGTAATGGTAGTAGGTTCCCTCCTTAGTCCTGTTACTTGTCTATGCACAGGTTCTTAGATTATAATACTGCATGCTATGGATTTTCATCTTGTGGAGGAGATAATAGATCCAATCAGAAAATGTTGATTACTCCCATGATGTTCATGCTACTATGCACCAGTGGGCATGCACTGTAAGACTAGCCATTAATTTAGTTCAAAATTCGATAGCTTGGGAAATTGATGATCATTTTTCTCGTCTAGTGACTTGCAAGCAGCTTCAAGCAGTGTAAAAAATACGCAGTTGTAAAAGAGGTTGTCATGTTATAGACTAACTTTATTGTAACTTTCTCTCTCTCTCTCCTCTCTTTCCATACATGTGTACATATGAGTGTAATTCTGCAGATCATTCCAATAAGCCCATTAGTTCACCAAGACAAATGTGGAGGCATCCTTCTTTTGGTCCATCATCAGTTTGCTATCTGGGAAAATATCTTTTCACATCTACGAAAAAAATGTCAAACAACACTCAACTAGATAGTAGTAACAATCATAACTCTTTGTCTCCTATCATTTTCAACACTTTTTCTAAGTATAAGGAAAATTTTAGGAAGGAAAAGTATAATTCATACAAAATTGTTGGGCATGTAAAAAAGGTTAGATCAACTTTCAACTATTTGTGTATTCATCTTTACATGCCATCTAGTATTTAGCCTAAGTAACTTCATATTTAATTAACAGAGAAACTGGTAAGCAGAATATTTCTCACTTTTTGTAAGAATCAGGAAATCGTAATAGAACCTCATAAACAAGCAGTGCTTCACAGGGACAACCTCAATGGTGTATTCTCTGTTATCACATAGAATACTATGAGCCTTTAAAAAGGATGGTGGTGAAAACCTGGTAGCAACCTGCTATTAGCATAATTATTGTACTTATCCTGAAGATCTTAAGTAGAAGATAGAATAAAGCATATCTGATAGGACATTAACCACTCTAGCAATTTTACCACAAATCTGAGGTCTCTTTTGAAATGGCCTTAAAAACGGAACTCATGAAAAGATGAGTTCAAAGAAATGCCATTTGGTGTCTGGGGGGGAGGGGAGGGATGCATTTCTACAATTTACCATTTTATAAGAAAATTAGTTTTACTCACTTGCTCTTTCCCCTTTCGTTTTACAGAAGCACTGTAAACCTGTATGCTAATGGTTTCCAGTTTTATAAACGATAAAATGAGACCATTTTGTGAGAAACAAATAGCAGAAGTAGTTGATAAATCCTATCACCCATTATACTCTATTTGCTGTTCTGAAAGTATGACCTTCGAAGAAGACATTTAGAAATATGTTATCTTCGTGAGCCTAATCACATGCTAAAAGCAATCCTTGAGGAAAAAAAAAAACACGATTATAGAACTATAGCTTTGTACATTGAAAAAATTCTCAAAGTGTTATGAATTCAGGTTAAAGTAGTACAGAGCTATGAATTATCATTATCCTTTGATCTGCTGAATTCTAAAGGCTGGTTCATTTTCGATGTGGCAAGAACAACAGTCCTTGAATTTTCAAGACATTTTCTTGCCTATCGATTTGTCATTAATAGTTAATTCTTAACTGTGTAATTTTCTTCCAAGACAGGTTGCTTCATTTTCCTGGCAGTGCCTTCATGCATTCATGTCTCTATGATGAGCATTCAGCCCCATTCATCCATCTCAGAGTTCCTTCCTTAATTCACAGTGCTGGCACAAAAGTGCCTCATGTTTATCAAATGTCACTAACTTGATAAAAAAATACATTTGCATCAGGAAACAAAAGGGTTGTTTTGAAGCAGGAAAGTAAAGGTGATCTAAGAAAGCTATTGCTAATAGTTCTCGGGAGCAGTAGAAACCACAGGCTTCAATTTATATCTTACTCTCAAGTACATATTAGTGCAACTAAATATTTCTATACCTATTTCAGTAGTAGTAGCTCAGATTGTTTTTAAATATGAGTGGTGCTTGAACTAAGACTGATATGTTTACTGAAAATAATTTAAATTTCTTTCTTGACTAAACCCAGACATTCACTTAAGAAATATATATGATACAAACAAAATAATAAACATCTAGGTTCAACTATTGGGCATCAGCAGGTTTATGCCAAAGATAATATAAAATTAAAGATGCTAAAGTAGTAGTCATTTATTCTCATTTCTTGGAGAAAACATGCTACATTGCAGCTAATGTAGAAATACAGAATGCAGAATTAAAATTCCAGCCTCCCTAAGTTCAAGTAAAGTATACATAACACAGCAAACATAACACTAGGTCATCATGTCAGGTGTGGATTTGCATGCGAGAAAGCAACCTAATAAGAGTCAAATGAAGAATCACTCCCTTTGTAGAGTTCTCAAGATAAAGTATGAACTTAATCATTTTCAATAGGAATGCAAATTCAAACCCAGGCATTGAATTCAGTTTTTAATACTGAAAATCTAACTGAACAGATAATGTATTTGCAAGATGCATACTTTAGATAATATAATCACAAGAGTTTATAGCTCTCATATTTCCAATCCATACTACCTTCTTAAAATACTCAGTTTTCTCAGTAATTACTTTAATAAATACAAGGTCAGGATTGACATAAGATATTGTGAAAATATGTTTATGAACTGAAACTTTCTGGGTCAGTTTAATCTAAGCATTTGTATTTTAATTTTTAGGTGTTAGGTAATGATGGTGATTTTAGATATTATACTTAATTATTCTCAGAAGGAAGTTAGTGGGTAATGAATTATTAGACATGCAAAAATTTATCCATTAGACAAATTCTTTATATGTAAAGCCACAAGTAAGTGGGCCAAACTCAAAAGGAAAACAAAGAATTGTGTATTCCAAGTTTTGTAATTCATTGTATAAAGTCTGCATATCTTTCTGAATCAATACACAACTGCTAATAATATTGAAGATGATGAATAATATTCTCACTATTTACAGGGACAGCATTGCAGAATTGTTACAGTTAATTATTATGTCACCTCACAATGTTGTTTATTTATATGGTGAGAAGAGCTTGCATCCATTCTCAAAAATATAATAGATTGCTAATAATTTGAGCTTTGTAAATAGTGAGAAAACTTACTGAGATTTTTGTTGATTATTGAAAAATAACACTTCATCCATAAAAAGAATAAACTTTGAAAGAGAAATCCAAAGCATGAACATATTTATAATATGAGAAAGATTAGGATAGATATAAATAATGTTAGCCTGAGAAAAAGGACAATGAATGATAAGAAAATGAAAGAATTTGAATCTTGGTTTGAAGGTAGACCTGGAGGAACATGTAATGGATTGGATGCAAGTCAGAAAGTGACAGAATTAAAGAACGATGCTCAACTTCTGACTTGTGGAGCATTATTAATACAAAATAGCCACAGTGAGTTAGTAATGTCAGCTAAAAACACATTTTAAAACAGAATAAACCTGGTGAATATTAGAATTCTATATTCAATTATGGAAATAATAGACAGTTTTATTAAACACAATATAAATTTCCTATCACATATTCACACACACACACCACTGTAGAAATCATCAATACAAATATGAATTTCAAGTAAGACAGTGAAGTGTTGGCTCCTCTGAAGTCTCTACTATGGACAAGACTTTTTTTTGCCAATAGGAAATAAATTTATTGATTTCTGGTCATAAAAGTCTTTACTTAGGGATCTAGTAAACTCTTGGAAAGCATTTCTGCATCCTGTGGCTTGTAGAAGCATTTTCTTTCAAAATAATAAAATTCCTGAAGAAGTTGGTAGTCAGATAGCAAGATCTAGTGAGTATGTAGATAAGGCAAAACTTCCTAGAACAATTAAGACATTTTCTTTATTCGCTATATAAACTTAAATGTGACTATGTCCAGTAGTATTAGAGCTACTGTTACAAACGTAACCACACTCATATTCAGACCTTGAATTTACTCTCGCAAATGTGCCTTTTCAAGATTTTCATGTTCTTAAATTTTGTTTACTGTAGGGAGGCAAGCCTAGTATTGATGGGAGAGGGCACCAGTCTACTGTGAGTGGGAACACCCCTGATCTGATAGTCATGGGGTATAGAAGAAAGCAGGCTGAGCAAATCATGAAGACCAAGTCAGTATGCAGTAGTCTTTTACGGCAGCTGTGTGAACTTCTTCCTTCTTTAGGTCCCTGACCTGAATTCTTTACATTGTGGATTGTAATTTGGAAGTGTAAGAGAAATAATAAATCCTTTCCTCTTCCTTTGCATTCGCAAAGAAAAAAAATAAAAGAAAGAAAAGAAAAAGGAACTTTTTAGGAAATCATGGGTGGTTAAGTATATGACATAGAAGAGAGTAGATATGTTATATCTTTATCATCACCAAGAATAGCCTCCCTTTTACCAATTTTAGAGATTTGAAATTATATAAAAATTTCTTTGAGGAAATGCCAGTGATTGCCGATGAAATGCCTGCCCTCCTTTCTTTGTGTAAGTGTAAACATGTAGACAAAGGAACGAAGAAAGATTAAGGAACAGAGAAAAACATGAAAAAATTCTAAGGATGGATAAGACAAGCAGAAACTACTCTGTATTATTTATGAATGGAAGTGTTGATAAGATTATGTGATAGATAGTTTTATGTCAATTTGTCTCAGCCTGAAATCATGTAAAATACTTCCATAAGATCAGGATGTATGCAATCCTGTAGGGCATTTTCTCAATTTATTACCAATGCAGGAGGGTCTAGACTATTGTGGGTGGTGCCATCTCTTGGCTGGTAGTCCTGGATTCTCTAAGAAAGCAGGTTAAGGAAAAGATAAGGACCCAGCCAGTTACCAGCACCCTTGCTATTTATCAGCTCCGGACTCCAGATTCCAGTCCCGTATGACTTCCTGTCCTGCTTTTCTATGATGATCAACAATGGTATAAGAGTGTAACCAAAATAAACTCTTTCCTCAACAACTTGTTTTTGTTGTTGTTGTTGTTTGTTACAACAATAGTAGAAACACCAACTACGACAGGTGGAAGACTGAAGTTCCAAAAATCTCATACAAAGGATGAGACATTGACAATTACATAGATTCAATATGTAGTGGAAATCTCGCGACTTTGAACTAGCTTTATTGTTTTATAAAGGTTGCACATTTTATTTTATGAGCAAAAACAATGTATAAGTGAAACACAAATAAACTGAAAATCATCTGAGCACATAAGCACTAATGACTAAATTGCGATTGATAAAACACTTACCCTTCAAATCTGCAGTTGATGCTTTTCCTTTCATATAAATGCTAAGTGCTAATATTGCTGTGAAAAGGTTTATCCTAGTCCTTCAGCAATAAAGCAGTCTTGATATAGCATCAGCAAATGTGGATGAATAGCAAATATATTATTGCAACTACCTGCTATGCTTTACAAGGGAAGGAAACTATTCTTCTATATTTTCCATGTTTGTATCTAACCCCTTTACTATTCAAAATTATATTTAAACATTTTCTGGACAAATTTTATCGTTCAAAAAAGTAACTTAAGTCGCATGGGTGGTTCAGTGATAGAATTCTCGCCTGCCAAAAAAGTAACTTATTGACTAATATTCTACTTGCTATTATGATGAACAAGAAAAGGCCCACATTGAAGTAATACTAAGTGAGAACAAAAATGAACAATACACCACAGATGCAGACAAATCAGGCACTGTACTTATACAGAAACATAAAGGTTTGTATAAAATATTTTGAATCAAAATTTCCCATAAGGTTTGTAGGCAACTTCAACTAATTTTGCTTAAAGAGAAAAGGAAGCTATATAATATACAGAAGTGGTGGACCTTTATGCATGTTTCCTTCACATTCAGCCACATGCTCTGTGTATTAGATGAAGATAGCTTGAAGGTAATGAGTATAAGATATCTTGAGAATATGAAGGTGGTACATAGGCGCTGAGAACCCTGAACATAATGGCCATGATAGCAACAAGATCCTAACAATCAACACTAGCAATTTTAGCTTGTATTATATTTTGTTTAAAATCTTTTATTAAGCTTTTACCAATGCCCTTTATTGCATCCCAAAACTTGACAGAAAGACATTATTGCTGTAAACAACACAATTCAGTCATAGGGCTTGGAGGACTCAAGCTCCGCTTTATCTGGGAACATTCTCAGGGAGGAACAGCTCTCACAGTTTTGGAGGTTGTTATATAAGATGATAAGTAATCAATATTTCCACCTAGCTACTGTAGCAAACCACAAGAAAGACCAACCCAGAAAGATGTCCAAAGTACACATATCTTGGGTGTAAATAACTTGTATCTTGGGCATAAACAACAGCTATTTAATTGGACTTGAAGCCCACACAGGATAGGTGATGATGTGGGAGTGATTTCTTACCAATAAAGAAACTGCCTAGGCCCTTGATAGGCCAATCCTTAGGTGGGTGGAGTAAACAAAACAGAATTCTAGGAGAAAGAAGCTGAATCAGGGAGTCGCCATGATTCTCCCACTCCAGACAGAGGCAGGTTAAGATCTTTCCTGGTAAGCCAGCTCGTGGACTACACAGATTATTAGAAATGGGTTAGATTAATATGTAAGAACTAGCCAATAAGATGCTACAGATAACGGTCCAGGCAGTGTTTAAAAGAATACAGTTTCCGTGTAATTATTTTGGGGCATAAGCCTGCCATGTGGGAGCCAGGGCTGCCGGAACGCAGCCCTGCCACTCCTTCAACAGGGTGAATGTATTGTTGATAATATTAATCTACCAAATACTTGTGCCAAACAAGATTATAGACCCTAACAGAGAATCTACTCCTCCCTTAACCTGAATGAATATAGTCTCTAACTTTATTCTAAATACTTATATTTATATCCACAAATGAGTACAGCTGTTAACTATCATCAAAGAAGTTTCTATTTAAAGCAGTTGCATGCTGTTACAGAGATCCACTCTGCCCTAAATACAAAGAACAAATAACTACATCCAGCACAGCCCTAAGTGGTGTATCATGAAACTCGGGTAACATCACTGAAAAGAAAGAGGAATGATTGTAAGGTCCAGAGAAAGAGGACACCTGATAAAAGACAATATCCTCTGTACAAGACATGGAAGGTACATCCATGAAATGTTAACATTATATTTGACTAAAAAAGAATTGCATGATGACACCACCAGTTGTTTTGCTGGTTTGGCTCTGGACATTTCATGTATGGCTAAGAGAGGGAGAATAAAAAAAAAAAAAACTGAAAAAAGCAGTGTAGCATAAAAGCCACACTAATGACTAAATTTCTTTAAAAAATATTCCTAAATTAAACTTAAAAGTCTGGGTCTTGAATGGAAACGTCACAGTTGACTGAATAACTTCCTTAGGACACAATAAAATCAACAGAGATCTTTTGTGTGTACCAAATATTATAGACATTTATAGTATAAACATTTGTTGGTTAGAAATGTGAGAAAATATGGGTTGCTTAAGCTTTATCAACACAGAATAACTGTACAGAATACATGTTAAAGAGCAAATCAGTTTTCAATTCCATCTTCCTTTCAGCTTTAGTTCTTTTTAACACTTCAATTTCTCTGTTGAAATCTGATTTTAATTCGTAATTGTCTTTATATCTTCACATATTTGTGCATGAGTGCATATGTGTGCCTCTGTGTGTGTATGTGTGTGTTGCACTAACCAAAATACAGGATATCAAATTAACAAGGAGATATAGTAAGAATTGGAGATGAAAGGGTTGCAAAGAAGAAAAGGATAAAGAAAAATTATGCAATTATATTTTAATTAAACATATATTTTAAAAATAACAATTAAGAAGAAGAAGGTCTAGTTACACAAATTCCTGCTATATGAATTTGGACAATCACACAGCACCTTAAAGTTTCCTTACTAATAAATTCAGAGTACTGAAAACATGCTGATTAGGGTAGTTTCTGATTCCAAAACTATTTAATTTTTAACTGATGCTACATCCTAAATGTAGGTATCAGTGAATTTCTATGATCCATAATTACTGAAACAAAAACCAAAAATGAGAAAAACCGAACTAAAATTTAAACGTAAAAAAGTCTGCAATTGTACACTA
Source organism: Alexandromys fortis (assembly GCF_014885135.2). Lineage (NCBI taxonomy): Eukaryota > Metazoa > Chordata > Mammalia > Rodentia > Cricetidae > Alexandromys > Alexandromys fortis. The sequence goes on from NW_026067998.1 coordinate 916,898, forward strand.
AGTGTTCAAATAAGATAATCCTAATGCAAAAAATAAATGGATTATTATAGAATTATCTGTTAATAACAAGTGGATTTTGTACATGGAGGATGCCCATTCATATCCCAGCAGCCTAGGCCCTAATAATCACACAGAAACTATATTATTTACAATACTGTTTGGCCAATGGCTCAGACATATTTCCAACTAGCTCTTACATCTTAAACGAATCCATTTCTATTAATCTATGTATCACCATGAGACTGTGGCCTACCATTGAGGTTCCAGAATCTTTCTCCTTTGGCAGCTACATGATGTACCCCCGACTCTTTTTTTCCTCCTCTATCTCTGTTTTAAATGTCCACTTTCTTATATTCTGCCCTGCTATAGGCAAAAACATCTTTGCTAACCAATGGTAATAAAACTTATTCACAGCATACATAGGTAAATCCAACATCAGGATTTGATTTTGTATATTCACATCACAGGCTAAGTAAATACAATGTATTTTTCAGAATAGTATAAAGTCATATGAACCTGCTTTAATTAGATAGCATAAGCACAATTTATGTTGTTATATTAAGCATAGTAATGGTTGTTAATTTATATGTGTAAAGTTGTATTGTTTTTGTACCTATTTGGGAAAATTTTATCAATTTTTTTAATTTTGCGATAATTTTAAAGTAAGCTTTTCTCTATAAATATAATTTTAAATAATAAAGAAAACTATGAAAAGCAGATTGTGGAATCTATCATGTAAATACTAAGGCTTAAGTTGAATTAATTTCATTCGACTGGCTTTATTATGCAACATTAAATGTTTATATCGCCATCATTCCATGTTTCTTCAATTACTTAAAAGGGAAAAGGAAAACTTTTAAGTTCACCATCATTTTATCTTTGCTTTCTCTTACTTTAATCAAGAATTATTCATGTTTTTGGGGTAAACATCTACACTAAAGAGCTCATGTAAAACTGAATCTATTGTAGTCTGGCAGCACTCTGAAAAAAATAATGTCCAAATATAACGATTTTAAAAACAGCCTAAGTTGACTACTACCACGGCTTGCCTTTTAATGGAACTGAATTGTGATGCAAAATATAATTTGCTACTTTGTTTTCAACTGATTTGAACCAAATAGTGTTCAGAGTATATAACTTTGAGTAAAGATTCAAAATTTGGGGTAGGTGACACATTATGTGAGAATTAAAGACAAAGCCACAATATTTGTATTATGTATTTTTTGGAAGTTGCCCCTTCAGGGTGTCTAAACTTCCTTACCATGTGATGTTTATGCTGCAAGTCCTCAGGTATAGACAAAATGATCACTGAATAACTTAGAGAGGTTAAAGTTATGGACAAAGTTGGAATTCTGCTTATGTACTCTAGAGCTGCTTTTGTCCACAATTTAAATGCAATTTAGATTATTTACATTTATACAGTATAGTTCAATGTATTCAAATGAATGTTTTTTTGGAATATAATTTACTCTATATAAGAATACCAAGATATATGTTGTGTAATTTTAGAGAATATGGTATAAGACAATGGTAACTCAAGACAATTGCCTATAGCTTTAGTTATAGATTTGTGGGGGGTTGTGGGAGCAGGAGCAGTGAAGGGAGTGGGAACTGGGATTGATATGTAAAATAAAAAAAAGTGATTTAAAAAATAAAGAAAAAATATAGGTTTGTACAATATAAATCTAGTGTACATTCAGGTTTACTCTATGGATTCTCTGTAAATATTCTGAGATTTACATTCTGACTTGATTTACATCATTTTTATGCTTTCATTTTGAAATAAATTTTCTTCTCTTTAGCAATTATAAAAAAAGATTCAAAAGCTTCAATAATTTTAGAATACAGGTTATGTCAGCCACCTCTCATTCTCATATGTTATAGCAGAAATCAAATAGATTCTGACTGCTAATGATTTTTTCCAACAGAAGCTCAAGTGACTCCTATAAGGAGTTAGAGCAATTAAAAGAATGAGAGGACAAATCCCATAAATCTGTGCAACCAGCAGTATAGAAGTTCCCAAGTGAATCTGCACAGGCTTGCTTGTACGCAGCATTTGTTCAATGTATTACACTGAATGGGATTGGTCAGTACAAGAATTCAGGTGATCTGTCTGAATCTTCTTTGGCTGATGATGCCTATGATGAGAACAACAATTTCACACCTTATCAACACACTTTAAGTTATATTGTCAAGAGTTAGGAGCCACCCAACAAAGAAAGGGTAAGAAGTTGCTTCAGCAAAAATATTAGAATAAGTAGTAGTAGAGACTTGAGAAGACAGTTTGAAAAACATCTGAGAATTTAGGTTCTTTAAAATTGTATAGAGTGGTGATAAACTATGGGGAGACTAGGACGTCTGCAATGGGATAAAATCCTGAGTGAATGTATATTATTGGCAAGGATAAAGCAATGTGAGAAACAAATGCCTCGGGCCCATGGTAATTTGGTAAAACTTCACTCTCATCCCCATACAAGCAGTCAAGGGATGGCAAAACCTTCCTCTCATCCAAGTACAAATATTGTCAGTGTGAAAAGTAGATATGTTTACAAACAGTTGACCAGTGTGTACAAAAGCTGGCCACAGCATCTTCCTTCTCCCAGACATTTACAGCCTAAGATTGCTCATCCATAGAGACCTCTTACTGACCTTTGCTAAATGGTTTCCCCTGTACTGTGCACAGTGAATCTGCTGCTATTCTGAATTACTGCAAAGATGGTGCAACTTCATCAGACTGTGAATGACCAGCCAGACCTCACCTCTCCGTACTCCATTTGTTGGCCTTTTCTTCATTCCCTTACCATACCTGGTCAAGTTTGCAAAGTGCAATGATGTGTAGCTTGTGGAAATTCAGGAAAATTGTTAACAAAAAATATGGCTATAGGAGAGGAAGAATAGGCAATATTCACAGTGCCATATGAAAGAATTGTATATACCATATGGACAGATAAATTCACATTAAGGCAATGAATCACATGCTCCAGATGCTTCTTAGAACATATTAGGTCATACATATTAACTGTAAGTTGAGGTTCACGTTACCTCTTACAGAGGGTCCCACAGATCACAGCTATGCTCAATTGGTTTAAATATTAGCATTACCTGAAATACTTTCTAAAAATATTAGTTTCCACTACTGAGAATTAGATTTAATTAAAATGTGGTAGTTCCTCATTAATCCCAACTTACTTCAATTGTGGGATCGAATCAGATCATTCATCCCATTTGCCGTACTATAACCCTGAGTCGGTCTCCACAGCAACAAACTGAGTGTGCTATAATAAGAAAAGTTAGAAAATGTAAAGTTCTATCATACATTTAAAAAATGCTTTCATTAAAAACATTTAAATGTGTGCAGGGTTCCTTTTTCCAATTTTATCTTAATGACAGATTTTTGGATAACTAGATTTATTATAATTTAAATATTATTTGCATAAATTATTTATATTTACCCACCTATTCTGTCTTTAGAATAATTTTACTTATGGATTTGAATTAATTGAAATCCGTATTTAAAAGCTAAATGGTAAGAATAACGCAAAGTAGAAACTTGAATGCAAAGTTTCTATTCTCTTTGAGGGTTTTAGATATTTACAGTGCATGTTATCATTATCTATTAATCTATTTTCTATTTTAAATAACATTTTTATTTTGAAATCATCTTGTATTTAAATATCACTGAAAGTAGCTACTATTTGATCAAAAAATACATTTCCACTATTCCAAACATCTTAGTTGGTAATGTTTATTATTCACAAGAAGGAAAGAAATACCAATAAATTATCAATGAATTTAATATTTTATTTATATCACCTTAAATGTTCTTTATAATCTTTTTCTGTTTCAAAATATTGTCCAATATAACATACTTTTGAAGTTTTGAAGTTTGTGTAAGACTACGGCAGAACTCAGGCTTTACTTGTTTGAGAGAACAGCTGACTAGCTATAGATTTTTTCCAGTGGACTTTGCCTCTTTTTTTTTTATCATGGTTCAATATCTATTATGGAGATGACAGAAATACTAGAGATTTTAAGTGTCTTTCTTGTAACAGCGTATATGTGAACCCGACTAGGCTCTGTTTTTTGTTAATGTTTTTACCTGAATTAAAATATTTGTTCCTGAAACAAAAAGCTGGTTCCTGGAGAAAATCAACAAGATTGACAAACCTCTATCCAAACTAATAAAACGCCAGAGAGTGAATATGCAAATTAATAAGATCAGAAATGAAAAGGGGGACATAACCACAGACACAGAGGAAATTCAAAGAATCATTAGATCTTACTACAAAGGCCTGTATGGCACAAAACTGGAAAATGTAAAAGAAATGGACACGTTTTTAGATAAATACCATATGCCAAAGTTAAACCAGGACCAGGTGAACAACCTAAATAGACCTGTTAGTCGCGAAGAACT
>NW_026067998.1:921735-952577 GCF_014885135.2 Alexandromys fortis
AAATAAATTTAAAAAAAACATGAGCAAGCCAAGCCCCAAACAGTAGTCATCAAGACATAGTAAATATTATGGCATGAAAGAATGAAATAGAAGCTACACAAATGGTAGGCAAAATCAGCCAAAGCCTTCGTTCTTTGAAACAATAATGATCATTGACAACCACCAGAAACTCTGAACAAATGAGAGAAAATATACAACTAATGTGTAGAGAGAAGTTTCTTTCCTGACCAGTCCTGTAGTCATTCAGTCCCAAAGAAACACACAGAGGCTTATATTAATTATAAACTATTTGGTCTATTGCTCAGGCTTATTACTAACTACTTCTGACTTAAATTCACCCATAGTACTTGTCTTGTCTATGTTTATCCATGTGCCTTGGTACCTTTTTTCAGTAAAGCATTCTCATCTTCTTCCCTTGGGTCTGTCTGGTGACTGACTCTGCCTTTCCTCTTTCCAGAATTCTTTTGGTGTAGGAGCTCCACATATAATTCCTTCCTGGCTAGTCAACTATCAGCATTTTATTAAACTAATAAGAATGACAAATCTTTACAGTGTACAATAACATTAGCCCACAGCACAAATAAAATTAGAGATTCTAAGATCGGAAAAGAGAAAAAATGGCCAACTACCAATTATTTTTCAGTATTGTGCTTGGGGGTCATAGTTTGATAGGTTGAATGGGAGAAACCTATAAAAGGGATATGAGTAGGAAAGAAAAATGTGGAAGAATTGGAATTAGTTACAGATTATTGTGAACCACCATGTTCACACAGGTACAAATCCTTGAATACTCCTTGGGGAATGAGGAAACTTAAGAGAGAAACACAGTGAAACAAATACAGGGTTATGTCACTGTTATGCAAAACACCCTATTTCCTTTATCTAGGAGTATTAAAGATTTAAACTGACTGCATATAAGAGATTTATTTTGTATTCTTTTGAAGGCATTATATTTTTATGTGACCCCCCGTTAAAAAAAAAACTTCATAAATGTTAAATCTAAAAGCAATACCTATTTATTTTCCTTTTTTGTTCTTTTCTCCCATTTTGTCTTTTCTAGTACTGAGACCATTATATAATTAAAAGAATACAAAATAGACAGGTATGTAGAAGGACATAGAAATAATGTACATTTACTCCCTATGAACCTTTAATATTTATTCCTTCAAGTTTTAAATTTTATAAGTACATGATTAGTATTTCTAAATCATTGTGTTTATTTCCTTCATTATTTCATGGTAATTTTTGACGAAAACTTTGGAAAATCAAGTGTCACTTAACATTCATTTTCTGATACCATGAATAGCTACTACAAATGAAAATTCAAATTGCTTTAATTAGTGCTCATTGTAATCAACTGAAAAGGATCTGGTTCTACCATCTTTGACAAAAGAGGGAAAGAGAAAAATCTAGGGATCCTCCATTCTAGACTTGAGGACATAAACCACAAAGTCATAAAAGTTCCCAATCCTTTCTTTGACTAAATGATTTGAATCAGATGCCTCTTCAACTGATTCTACAGCCATTTTGATAAGGATTTTGATAGCAAAGGTTTTTTTCCACTGATGGAAAATGTGTTACAAGTCACTATGCTCCTTATTTCTAAACTGCAATGAAAGGTTATTAAATTAAACTTCCTCTTGATTTTTGATATGTTTTAATTACCCATCTCTATGATGTCTTTATGGTTTTTTTATCCTATTCTACCACTATCATTTGTACATGATATGCATTAAATACAATAAATTTGTTAGAAAAGTAACACCATTCATTCTACATATAAATAGAAGAAAATAAATTTGTAGAATGTTGATGAAGCAGTTAGATGGTATGTTTAAAAATATTATATTTTGTAGAAGATTAATTAGTATATCAAATATTATGTGAGTTTTAATTCTGAATATATGGATGTTTGAATTTTTACAATAAAATTTGTATTTTATTATAAAATATTGAACTTTTTTCTAAAACAAATATATATACATTCATATACATAATATATATGGTCATAATTATTCCATAATGTATATAAAGGTAATGTCCTCTCTACATCTTTTGTATAAAACTTGTACTTATATTTAATTTATTTCACAACCATCTATTTTCTTGAGGCCTTTCTTTTCTAGAAGTCCAGAAATTATTCAGGTTATTATGTAAATACTAATAAATAAAGTTATGAATTTGCGTTGCTGTTTTATATTTTTTCTGCATACCACTTATGCCTTCTCATATTGGCTTCATTTCCCCAATTAATTTGGCCCCAGGGTCCTCATGCCTCTATTTATGTGGTCACTAAACCTTAGATAACAACTGAGAAATATTTGTAGTCATATTATTCTGAGGGAAAAATAAGCAATTATGCCTCAATATATACTATTTTGTACAAGAGAATGGAATAAACAGAAGTAAAAAAAAATAATTAATGGCTACCATTGACCTTGTTATATAGTTTACACAGTTGATATAAATTAGTATTGTTGAGGCATTGCTTGATAATATTTTTACAGAGTTTAGTAGAAGGTGGCCATAAACATAATATTGTACTAAATGAACCCATGGAGGGGATTGCAAATTTTTTGGCTTAATCTCAAAATATAACTAATAGTACTGAGCAAAGTTGCAATCTAGTCTGTGGTTTGCTAATCTACTTGAAAAATATAACCTAACACCTAAAAATACAGTATGTGGTTTAGAAGTCATGTGCAGTGTCAACAAGAACATACTTAACTTCTGCTTTTATGTAAAGGATACTAAATTCTTTAATCATCATTACCAAATTATATGCACATGTGCTTTGCTTTCCTAATTTCATTTATTCTTCTTGTATCCAATTACCACTGCTAGACGACTTTCTCAGAATGGTATGCTGTGCATGAACAAGAAAACACACACGAGAGAGAGANCTTAATATCTTAAAAACATGAGGCCATATATATTAATTACCTAAATTTAGTCTTTCACAATGATGCATACCTATTTCAAAGTACCACATTGTTTATGATAAATTCAAAATTACCTGTCAATTAAAAGACTTTTTAGAATAAAGCCAGTTAAGGTAGAATAATCCAGAGTGTCTGACTACCTTAATCAAATATTTTCTATGTAAAAGTTATAATTATTAGAATACAAATAATTTATTTTAAACTTTATTATAAAGTATTGAAAAAATATACACACACCAAAATTAACTAGACTCAAAGACTATAGAACTCAATGTCCACCTACATAGTTAGAGTAGCAATTATTACTGGAGGCTGTAAACCTTCACATTGGAATAGGGAATCCTTTCCCTATTGAACATATTGTATGCACATATTTACCATCAAAACAAAGTCATAGCAGATATAGAAGTAGAAAATAATTAGCTTTATATCCTCTTTCATTACTCATGTTCAATAGCTGCATTTAAGAAGGCTAAATATTAGTTAATAAAGAAGTACTGAATGCAGAAAGTTGTGTTTTAAGACGCTTTAATTCGAATAGAGCAATACTGAGATTTCTCTCAATGAGATTTGTTAGTGTCATCATGATGGAAAAGTATACCCTTACTATAAAAAACGCAGAACAGCTAGATACACGCACACTCCCACAACACAACCATATGTTAGTATTTTATACTGATTTTCTCAGTACAAACGAGTTGTGATAACTTCAATAATATTAACATATTTCTTTTTGAAACATACACCAATTTTATAGCTGAAGATTAATGCTATTATAATGTAAATTACTCTCCCAGATCCTAAGTTGAAGTTTATACAGGAAAAAAGAAACTGTTTGTGAAGACACATCCAAATAATATATGCTACTTGTATCCCCCAAAGACTGGAGACTAGTGTAGTTTTCAGCTTCTAGTACCCAACACTGAGGTCTCCCATTTTAAGTAATGCTTTCACTTTCCCCTGATCTTGACCAGGACCTAAAGTGTGACTGACTACTGTGTGTCCCACCTAGCTACTATCCACGACAGTAATAAAAGTGCTTATGTTGCTCCAAGCACTGAAAAAACTGCAAGCTCTGAGAAATTCCATAAATCATTTTATAGTCTGCATAAACTGCTAATGGTAGGGGAATTCACAGAGACCCTCTTGGATCCATGACTAAGCTCTCTAAAATTTCCCTCAATAAATGAATTGATTCCCTCAATAAATGAAGTGGTGTTATGGGCTTCTGTTTTTGAAATCCAAATCAGTCCCATCTTGAAATGCTTTAAGGCATTTCCTTAGTGAAGTTTCTTGTTACCTATTAGGTCAAACGCCAACTGTCTGTCTAACCTAGAAATACTGGTTAGTTTAGATGATGTTGTACGTGGCAAAGGTGAACTGGACACATTAGGAAAGCCAATATTTACAGAACATTTTCTTTATTATAGATTTGTATTATTGTTTCTAAATGATGTGTGCATTTACGTCTCCGTGTGTGGGAATGCGCTGGTTGAAATGCCATGCTTGAAAACGCCTGTGGAGGCCAGAGTTAACAGACTCCCTAGAGGTAGAATTAGAGGAAGTTTAGCCACCTAACTTAGCTGCTAGTAGCAGAATTCAGATCCATCTGTAAGCAAAGGCTGTGCTCTTTACTGAAGAGCCATCACTAAGGCCACATAAAACATTTTAAATCTAAGTTGTTTTTTTTTGTTTTGTTTTGTTTTTTTTTTGCTCTTTACTGAAGAGCCATCACTAAGGCCACATAAAACATTTTAAATCTAAGTTGTTTTTTTTTGTTTTGTTTTGTTTTTTTTTTTGTTTTTTTTTTTTTTTTTAGTGTCCTAAATCTCCCACAAGTAGAATTCATGTGGAAGAAGACAACACCAATAAGGTGAAGGTATCTCTGATTATTTTGTTTAGCTATCAGTAAACTCATTCTAAGTATAAAATATTGTTAGTTGAAGGTTGTGATAGCGACTCACATCTTAACTTGGCAATAAGAGAAAGAGGCAGGTGGATCTCTATTGAGTTCACAGCCAATCACTGCTATCTAGTGAGAATCTCTCTCAAAAACAAAACAAAACAAAACATAGCAAATACTGTAAGTCAGCAATACACTAAATATACTTGTCTAATGAACATCATAGAACAATAACAGTCCACTTTAGACTGGTCCTTTACCTACTGTCTTACAGGCAGCTCTGGCTACGTTTTATTGCCCAGTATGACTAGATATTCTCATACTCTATATTATAACATGGAAATGATATAAATTTGAAATCTAAACTACAGTTTGCAAGGGGTGCATCTTTCTTTCACTCAAGGTCAAAAGTTTTAAGTCAAAACATCTTGAATCCTGAAACATTTTGTGCATTATTCATGTTTTAAAGGGGTTGTAGCAGAGCAGCTGATTCACTAAAAAAGACTTCGTTCTGCAGAAACCTGCACATCAAATTTGTGGCACATTTGAGAAAAGAATTCGGTGAGTGGCATTTGATTTGGTCACCTGCACTCAGTGCTGGTAATAATGTTTTGTAGGTTGCTGCCTTATGGCTTTCCACTAAATAAAACTAAATGAGAGGGAATGAGATTTTATTACATCTATTTAAACTCTACTTGCGCTGTAGAAGAACTTGGTAGTATTTGCCATATAGCAATGATCTTTGTGTTGACACTGCTTACTTGATTTAATATTTATGATGTCCCTACTTAATTTAATTTTACTCTATGAGTCATTGTAAATTAATTCATACCCTCACCTTGTGGACTATAGCATATTAGAGTGAGCTCTTTGTAGTCTTATTTGCATATGGTGAAGTGATTAATATGAGTTTGGTCCCGTTGTGAGTTGGTGAAGACGCCAGACTTGAGATATTTAAAAGAGGAACAAATAAGAATTATATTTGCAAATTTAATAGTAAATAGTAAAAATACTATCCATCTATTATTGGGTACTTTGTGTAAGTTTGACAATAATTTACTAAATTATTAGTTAATATTGGGTTGTCTATATGACATTAAAAATCTACACTGGGAAATAAATAGACATGTATTCTTTTGTCTTATCCTTGGTAAAACTGGTTGTAATTTTTCAAATAAGCAAAATATTTATGAATCTGAATTAGTAAAGGGGACTCCACAACTTCACAAAGGATGCTTGGGAGTTAATGCGAAGGAGCAGGTAATTTTCTTTAACTTGCTGGTAGAAAGGAACTGGTGAAAGAGGATTCTGATGTATAAAATTACATTGGTTGGAATTCAGATTACAACACTGATGATTTAAGAGATGCTCAAAAACATCTACCAATAAGACGTTACCACAGGAGAGACAGTTAGGGAAAGGGTTGGGTAGCACTAAAAATAAACTAACCTATTGAAAAGAAGACTCAGTTGTTTTTTTTTTTTTTTAAAAAAAAAGACACATATTTTGGTGTAATTGTCACTTTCCTTCCATTTTGCTTCCATAAATGATTGAACATTATGTAGTCAATCACAGAACTGACACATATATTCAATATTCCTAAGAGATATATCAGTTTGTGAAGTAGAAAATTATAGCAAAAACATCTAAATGAGGTATTCATAACATATGCTTTAGAGAGGTCATATTTAAGCAACTTAAACAATGCTTATAGCATGAAGAATTTTGAGATAATGTCTTACCATGTAGCCCAGTCTAATCTTGCACTGTTGGTGTTCCTAATTTAGTGCCTCCAGGGATGAAGTTATAAGACTGTACTTCCATATCAACATAGAATACTAAATTTTATACACTGTATGGTGTTTTAATGTATGTATATTAGCTGTTATAAATGTTTCACATCTGTAACTCTTGAAACTTTCCTAACTACCCTAGGAAATAGCAATAACTAGCTTTGGTTAAGAGAAAAAATAAGTACTTACAGAAGGCCTGAAAAATGCAGAGATTTTTAAGATGAATGATTCTGGACCAGTGCAGTGGATGGCAGTCACCACTGGCCTGAGAGGATTTCCAAGTGTTAAGGACCACCTGATTTATATCGTGAGTTCCAGGTCAGCCAGGGCTACCTAGTGAGTAAGAATCTATCTAAGAAAGAGTAGATAGATATAGATATAGATTAGATAAGATATCGATATTATAAGAATGAGGGAGAGAGAGACAGAGACAGAGAAAATGGCCTCTGGATTTTAAATATAATTAAACAGTATGGTTTATTTACTATAGATGTATAGAGTATCATGTTAACTTTTCTTGAAGAAATTTAAAACAAACCCTATAAATAATAAAATATTAATTTAAAACTATCAGATATTTTATTATTGCTAAAATAATTTTCATTTTCCTATATCATCAAGTTATGGGTAGCTCAGTCCATAATGTACTTACCGTGTAAGCGTGAATCCAAATTCAAGTTCCAGAACTTCGTAGATACCAGAGCACAGAGGCTAGCCCCAGAACTCCAATAGATATCAATGCTTATGTCAGCCCACTGATGAGAGGGCAAAGAGATGTGGATGTCATAGGCTTGCAGATAACTAGGCTAATCCAATTGATGAGTTGCAGACTCACGAGAAGCCCTGTCTCTAAATCAAGGTGGACAACTTCTGAAGAGCAACATAGGAAGATGTATTTTACATATGTACCTGCAGGGACATGGACTCACATGTACAAAACAAGATGAAGTACACAAAAATAGGAAGGAAGAAACAAAGGAAGGAAAAAGGAACAAAGGAAGAAAGCAATGAAGGAAGGAACAAACAGATGAAGAGATGAAGGCAAGAAAGAATAGAGCCTGCCATGGAGATGATGGATATTATTTTTTTAAGAGAGAAAAATATCTCATTTTAGTACCAGGATGAGAACAACAGATAAATATTCTAAGCCTGGTTACTAGAAGTAAAAGTTGCAGAAGATATTAGAGACAACAGAAGAGATTACTGAGCAGAAACAAATACATCAAAAAGAAAAAGCTGGACTATTTAAGATTCTGCCAAGTGCACTTGCTTATGCATAATAGAAATTTAACTAAATGAGTTTTTATTTTTTTGGAAAGTATTTCCCAGACATACGAGTGCAGATGGCCATTAAATTTTCCCTGAGTTTCTTGACAGCCACAACAAAAAGAATAAGGTGATGAGGACATATTGATTTCAAGATCTGATAAAAGTGAAGTCTTTGATCTGAGAAGATAGCCGACTTCCTGGCAGTCATTTCAAAGAGCATTGCTATGATGTGAGTGCTTATGCAAACATAATGGAATATTATGCCAGACAATGTGCTCAATAGAATGTTTTCTCGAAAGAGGAAGTGATGATCATATTGTACCCAGACAGCGAGAAAGGCAAAGTTGTTGTGTGTACAGCACAGATGGACAGGGGCCAGGCTTAATAACATTTTGAAACAGGCACTTAGTTTCAATAGCAGCTATCCTTGGATAAAAAATTGTTTAATTTTTTTACTGTTTATTCCCTGTGACGTCACTTGTCAAACAATGCTTTACACTTTTGAATGACCATTACTACTAATACTTGAAAATCCTAGAACGTTAAAACCTTAAACCTTAGTTATAGGATATATGCTATATACTAATATATACATATATGTATATGCAGATATTTATATGTGGTATGGATCTTTTCAGAGTATTAAAGATTTACTTCAGAACTTAAATACTATAGTGACTAACCTCCCAATTTGGGGGTTTTGAGGAGGTTTTAGTCTTGCAGTTTGGAGTTATAGCCTATAAAAGGGAGTAATGTTGTAACTGTTTAGTTTTTTTTTAATAGTACAGTGCCTAAGAAAGTAATGAAAAGCTTTTATTTCAGTTTTTATGAAGTATATCTAAAAATTTATCTAAATAATATAATGATATTTGGAGATTAAGACTTCGATGTAGAATTTTAACCAATGGAAACAGATACTGTGAAGCTTCTCTTTCAGTTTGTATGAAGTAGACAATTGAAGAAAGGTCTATAAAAGTTTCATTTTTTGCATTTATATCTTATTTTGTACTCAACATCTTTAACTCAAAAATGATCACCCAATGTAATGAGCCTGTCAATTTGGTGTCATTTAAACGTTTGGAAATACTCAAGCAGGGACTAAAGTTCCTGACATACCACATGTAATCGCATTTTTTTCTTATATGTAACATATTTTGATGATATAAAGGATGGTGGGTGGCCAAGTCTCATCAATATTTTATGATAAATGAGCTCTAAGTATATCAGAAGTAGGAAAAAATCTAACAAATCACTTGATGAAAATCATTTAAACACATTTGCGTATATTGCTGTGTTTAAAATTTCCCATATAGATTATAGAAAAATAACAAGGATTTAATCTTAAATAAAGTCAAAAGCAATTATGTCTAGAGTTGCCAAGGCTCATTATTTTTGTATAAGAAAGATTAAAACAAATTCTACAGATTTTTTAGCAAAAGGTGGTAGAAGCATGAATTGCTATCTGTTTCTCATTCTGTTTTTCCCTCTCTCTGTCCCTTTCCCTCTCCCACCCCCTCAAATGATATTTGGTAGACCAGATAGAAACTCATTGCAACATTTACTGGTCTTTTGCCTGAACTAGCTCCATTGAACACACTCGTCTTAATGAGCAGCTTGGTGACCACCAGAACTTGAAAAATCTCCAGGCTCATTTCTGTGTTTGGTTATGTTCAGAATCATGGAAAGGACTGAGACAGTTTGGAAAAATATCCGGAGTGTTCACTGAAGCCCAAGTCACATACCCAGAGAAAAAATTATCAATTTCTTTTCAGCACATGCTTCACACTCAAAGTCAGTCAATTATTTGTCAGCATTATAGCCACACCTTTCTCTTCCTATATATCTTTTCAAAGTAATAAACTAGGTACATTTTTACTATAATAAATATACAATTGTAATGCTCTGATTCGACAAAGAAAAATAATATTACAGGTCATATGCTATAAATTGCATTTAAACAACAACTTGATATAGACTACCTTTAAACAGACAAAACTTATACCAAGAATGTAGTCCAGAGTTTCTTAACATCTTTTTTTATTACTTTATAAATAATACCAATCAAAATTCCCACTTCCCTCCCGCTCCCCCACACCCCTCCAGTCCTATGAGAGGAAAAGGCACCCTGCCCTGTGGGAAGTCCAAGGCCCTCCCCACTACATCCACGCTGAGCAAGGTATGCATCCAAAGAGAATAGAATCCCAAAAAGCTAGTACATGCAGTAGAGACAAATCCCAGTGCCATTATCATTAACCTTCAGTCAGCTCCAATTGTCAGCCACATTCAGAGGGTCCAGTTTGATCCCATACTCGTTTATTCCCAGTCCAGCTGGAGTTGGTGAGCTCCCAATACTCAGAGGTAAAAAACAATGACATCTTGAATTTTGTATGCAAATGGATGGAAGTAGAAAACACTATCCTGAGTGAGAAAATCTAGACCCAAAAATATGAATATGGTATATATTCACTCATTAGTGAATTCTAGCCATAAACAAAGGACATTGAGCCTATAGTTCATGATTTTAGAGAAGCTATGTAATAAGGTGAACCAAAGAAAAACATCTATAGATCCTCCTGGAAATTGGAAGAAGACAAGATTGCCAGGCAAAACTTGGAAGCATGTGGGGGTAGGGGAAGGAGGGAAATGGAGAGGGGAAGAGAGAGAGGAGAAGGGGAGGATTGGGGAGAGCTTGGGGGAGTGGAATGGTTGAGATGGAGGAAGGACAAATATGGGAGCAGGCAAGGAGATATCTTAATTGAGGGAGCCATTTTGGAGTTGGCAAGAGGCTTGGCTCTGGAAGGGTTCCAAGGAGTCCATGGCGATGACCCCAGCTAGGACCCTGGGCAGTGGAGGAGAGGGCGCCTGAACTGGCCTTGTCCCGTAGTCAGACTGATGACTATCTTGAATATCACCATAGAACCTTCAACCGGCAATGGATGGGAAAAAGATCTTATGACTCCTGTAAATTTTAGTTTCCTGAACTTTATAAATTCTATTAGTTGCCTTAATTTTAGAAGTCTCTCTATTTTTCTATTACAGGAGGTTTCATTGTCGGATATAGGTTCCTCACAACTCCAAACTCTGAAATTCTTGGAATTCAAATATAATTTCAGTTTTTTTCTAATTGTGCTCAACACTGTAGGACTTACAAAGATTTTTTTAGTTTGTTTTTGTTTGTTTTTGAGGTTTATTTTAATTAAATTTCTCACTTCCCATCCATCCCTCTAAACCCTCCCATATAATATTCCCTGACATTCTTCATAATCATGATCTCTTTTTACTATCAATCTTTATTGCATGCATATATATATATACACAAATATATGAATATATACATATATATTCCTAAATATAACCTGTTGAGTGTCTATGATGTTACTAATATGCATGTTTTCAGGGCTGACCATTTGGCTTGGACAATCAATTGCTGGTTCTACTCTAGGTAGGACCATCTCTCATGCTCCCAGCTTCACAAAGTTGCCTGTAACTCTTACCTTGGGGTTGAAGCTTCACAGGCTTTTCACCATGCAATTTAATGACTTACTTGGTGTACTCCTTTTTCCAATCACATTTGGAAGGTTATGTTGATAATACCTTAAGGGTCAAGCTTTTGAAATTATCAGGAGGATCAATCTGACAGCAAAGTTCCTAAGCCTATGGCTATTATAATATTCCTCCAGTTTGTAATTTTTCCTGAGCCTTGGGTGTGGTAGTGTTTTATCTTTCAGGGATTCACAGCTTTGCATATTGATTTGGTCCAGTTCTTAGTAGTGCTCTCTGTCTGTTGGAAATTTAGTTTTCTTGATAAAGGGTGAAGACTATACTTACCTTTGAGTATATGGACAAATGCATTTAAATTAGGAATTATGCTGATTTAATAAATTAGTGGCTGTAGATTCTCCTTCAATAACCATGATTTCATTAGCTCTAATTAGTTAGCTAGGTTCTCAGTACTAGGCATGGTATCCATGTTCAGTGGGTGTTTAATACAATTAGAGAGCAGTTGGTTAACACCAATATATGTAAACCACTACTGCACCTGTACATTTATAACTCACAGGTATAATAGCTGTCGGTGGCCTCCCTCTTTGGAGTCCTGTCACCATGAACACTAGTCTTCATGGAGGGAGAATTCAGATCAGTTTCAGCTAATGGGCCATTGGATCCTGTTTCTTAAGCGTATGATGTTTTTAGCAGTTAGGACTTACATTATTTTGAGAGATAAGAGCAAGAACAATTGACTGTATGTTTGGAAAGTCTCTTAGACAGCCCCTTTCAGCAACTCAAAAAAAAAAGACATTTCATTTCTGGTATTAGGGCTTTGTTAGGTGGCCTCTGGTTTTGGGAGGAAGTGCCATCAGATCCATCTTTCTGCCATCTCATTCCTGAAATTTTCTGAGCCTTAGGTGTAACTGTGTTGTATTTAGTTCATTAGTTATTGGGCATCCCACAGTTAGGTTAGTTTTTCTCTACATTTGATCATGCTTCTATTTCAGTCCTTTCTGATATAAATAAGCTTCCTAGATATAGGAGTAAGCACTGTACGTATTTGTTAAGTTTATGTATTTAGAACAAAAGTGAAAGTTATACTGATTTAGGAAAGTAGCAGCCACAGGTTTCGTAGATTTTCCTCCAGTGGTAATATCCTCAAGATTCCTGGGCAAATGTGTAAGTTTACAGACTATGTATGGATTCCCTAGAATTAATATGGCCTTATATCCCATTAGATGGCTTTTGGTTATCCTCAGAATATAATCACCACTCTTTTACTATTGGATGTATCTTGTAAGTTGGTCATCATTTTGGTTCTCAGGCTTTAGAGTGGCAGACTGGTAGCTTTAGCTTTTAGTTTATATAATACCTTCCAATATCATGAGAGCTAGTCTTCAAGGAAAAAGATTCAAGGTCAGATTCAGTTCAGTTCCTCAAAGTTCTGTGTTTTTCTGAAGTGTGGAGTGTCTTTAGAAGTAAGGTCTTACCTCCAAGTTCTAGAAGGCAACCAAAGTCAATGGAGGATTGATATTTATTAAGAAATTATTCAAAGCATATTTACTTTAAAAAAGAATTCTCTATTTTATAATTAATTTTATCAATTCTAAATTTAAAAGAAATGAGAAGTAATGTACCACGATCTTAATATATGGAAGTTAAAGTTAATATATGTATATTGAAAGATTTCTTATAGCTTCTAACTATTAAGGTAAATTTGAGTACACATAAACATGGGGCTCGTTTGAACACAAAGAAATTGCCATGGTTCAGTTGCATTTCCAAAGCGTGATTCATTATGTTTCTTTGCTCGATATTTACACTAACCTCCCAACTACAGTTTTTATAAGCAACTTGTCAGCTCTCACCAGCAGCCAGTGTCACTAAGGTAGCGCTTTTGTTGTCATGGCAGTGATGGATCATCAATGTTCAGGGGAAGACCTGTAATTTGCAAATTGAATGACAGGCAGCATTGAAAATGCACCACAGTGGCCTTTCATAGGTAACTTGGAAGCTTGCGGTGTGTACATTTCCTTTCTCTAAGTTGTGTTTTATTTCAGCCTTCACACCAGGTCTGACATTTAGATGTATAGGATATGAATGAGATCGTCGGGTTTTAAACCTAAAATAAATTCTTCGTGTAATAGAGCAATGAATATTTTACTGCTTTCAAAGAATGCTACAAATCATCTAATCAAGGCATGATTTTGTCTTCGTCTCCTGACGCAAAGTTTGATCTGTTCTGATTAAAATCTTTACTTATCTTTTTTCCTCATATATCAGAAGAATCAAACAAAACAAAAAAAAAGAGGAGGAAAATTTCCTAAAAATTAGTCTCTTTGTTCTTTACTCAGAGTTGAGTTTCCTTCTATTGTGTGACCATTCTATTTTCAAGATGTAGCATTTGCGCTCAGTTTTTTTCATGAATTTTCTCTTCCGTACATTGAAGTCAAGTTTCTCACCTCCAGACTTCAATTTTGACTACTGAGATGCAACTTAATAAAGTAGACAACAATAAATAAGTGCTTACTAATGTGGAAAATTCTATAATCAACCCTCTGCAGCCATTTACTGACTATGCTGAAGACTTAATCAAGACCAATGTATTAATATTACATTACAAAATTACTTGTAAATCTTAATTACGTTTATTTAACTATTTTCTTTTCCCATGAATGTTTCCAAATTGGTAGTAAGCATATGGATAAGTAATCGATATATCTGTATATCATAAACACAATGTGTCTCCCAGAGACCAAACAATGTTATTGTCCATGTAGCTACTAGTTAACAATAGAAATATTTTCGGACATCGTTAAAAGTAACAAGGAAACCACATGAAAAAGAAAACATTAACTCCAAACTATTAGATTAATTAGCATTGGCAAAACATGACATACCCCTAAGCAGCGCCTCTGATTTGACAGATGTGTCCCTGGATTGAGTGGAACATTTCTGTAAAGTAGGATGTGTGAGTCCTATTTTAAATTGCCTTGTCATAGACCCTGGAGCAGTCATAATTTTTAGTAATTCCTGGTTCTTCAACTTCAAATGTGAGAGGCAATCCCTGTCATCCGCACAATTTACAGCCATCCAATGATCTTAATATACTGAATCTTGTTAGCTAAAACCTTTGTTGTTTCCAAAAGTCATTCAGGGACAACACACTGGTGTCTTTTGTTGTTAGAATTCCTTTCTATGGAGTTAACACAACATTGCTTACCACTAAAACAGGAAACGTTAAGCACCAATGCTGGGTCAGATGTGAAAATCAACGACTAATAGAATCCAAAGATTTATGATATTGTAGGTACATAAAAGAGAAATACACAGAGAAAGGAACTAGACAATTAAAAGGGGAAAGATTACCAGGCATACTACAGTTTTGATATATTTTAGTTTTAAAAGGGATTATAGATGCATTCATGACTTCTTGCTTATTAACCTTATAATATAAATCAGGTGCCATCATCAAAGAAAATGAAATTAACTCCCGACTTACCGTTCTCAAGCATTTACTATTCTCAAGCAACTGTCGCATCTGGTAGATTGCTACAGGAACCTATGTCTGTCTGTAATTTACTATATTTATTTTACATTACATACTTATAAAAAATTCTATTGAATTCATAGGTGATACAGAACAAGGGTTATCACAAATCTGATGGGAACAGAATTGACATTAAGTATCATTACCATTGTTTAACTGGTGTCAGCAGTAGGAAGGAAAGCTCCACCTTACAAACAGCACTAACGTGGAAGGTGTATAATGGGGGGAGAAACAGCGAGGTTAGCCTCTGGAGTTGGACATGGCGGGAGAAAGGGGGTGATGATTGTGTCTTGACTTTCATGAGAGATGTAGCTCATGAGCACAGGGAATGCAGGACAGTGCAAGTGCCTGGATACTAACAAGTATCTGCACTCTGAGAGTAGTCTTAGTGACTGCAATTGAGGACCCAAAGGTGGGCCAGCATAAACCCTGAATGTCTACAACCATAAACTACAATATCCATAATACAATAGAATAAAATCAAGTGATGAGTAGAATGTCCTACATTAAGAAAAAAGTAAACTAAAACCTGAAGCATTATAATATGGGCTGGAAATACACAACTAAGTCATTGATAGTTAAAACATTGTGAGTGAAATAGTTAACAAAAAATTAATTTTGTCACGTATGTTCACAAATCTTTAGGAATATATAGGCATATGTGTGTGTGTATTTTCCTGAAAACATCTAGCTATATACAAATATCTATATCTCATTGTTAATGATGTGCTTCATAAGGTCTGTGTCTTTTGCCATTATTCTTGTTTATATTTTACATATTGCAGGGATAATATTAACAAAATTAACCATCATTTTTCAAAAACTTCTTTTTCTGACAAAATGATTAACATGTATATGCAAATATTATAATCCAATATAATATATTGGATATATATTTCTACATGCATATATGTATGTATGTATTTTGGATATATATTGTATATATATATATATACACAAAATGTTTGATATAATCCTCATTTTATAAATTAACTGAAATAAGCACTAGAGAGATTAATTAACAAGAAAATGTCTCCAAACAATTCAATCGGTATTCTAATAAATATTCTATTATTGTCAGTTGTCAAGTCGAGAAACCTCCATTTTGACTAAATCTTGTTCTAATGCCTACTGCAAAGGTGCTATGCGATTGAAATAAACCTGTGAAAATTTTGTAATCAGCTTCTGACCACCTTTGTGGTGTGATGTTTTTGCAAATTTTCTTTCTTGGTCAGATTACAGAATAACTGAATTAAGCAGATGATGGGCATTGTGAACTCATAGCACTGTACATAGAATCACTCTGTTTTAATTAATATGTCTCTGTGAAGTAAAGGGCCACTGCACTTGAAGAAGACATACGCCTCAACATTGTATTTACTCTCTGGCAGTCATATCTGCGGACAACTGTCAGAACTGTCCTTATGTTCCATTTATAATATGACAGAAAGGACAATGCCCACCTGGACAGGATCCCACAGTCAAGATTCTGTCTGTGGAGTTTATGTTGCCATTTTGGAGGAGAAAAATTCAATTGATGTTGATGGTATATAAAACAAACGTGAGTTTTATATAGGGCCAGTATGTTTACCAGGGTAAAAATGAGGAACATCTATGAATGGTGTAAAAGATGCAAAGAGAAAAACATTCTAAAATAGAGTGTGTCATTCCTAAATTCCCTTCTGCTCCTTCTGAAGGGAACCTCATCAGAATGAAGATGCAAATCTATTTTAACTCCATACTATTTGTTGTAGCTAGTGAAAATCCCTTTCCCAAATAGAAAGAAAACCCAGAACAGAGTGATCCTCATCTCCTGCTCAATGTATATTTTTCACACTTGTAGCAATGATATTGTTATCATTTGGGAGTTTGTTCATCTCAATTGAACTAGAAGACCCTCAGTATAAGAGTTACAACATAGGTGATCTGGGTATGGTGGTGCATGCATTTACTCCCAGAATTTAGGAGGCACAGAAAGATGGATTTTGTGAGTTTGAGGCCAATTTGTTCTACAAAACAATTTCCAGGGAACAAAGTGAGACTCTGTCTTGAAAAATAAAAGTAGGTGGTGATAGAGGTAAAGATTGGAGAGATGGGACAGCCTAGAAAACAACTTTCAAGTGCATTACTTGACTAAATGGAGACTGTACTTCAGTATAGGTGCACATGCCACAAGAATGTCTTAGAATAAGGATACAGAGAATTTTATCTTTGCTTATTTCCTCTTTACTGTTTCTTTGAGGCAAGCATACTTAATGATAGAGAAATACATACATGGTGAAAGTGAGAAATATATTTAAACATAGGCTCTTGGAGTGAGAATATTAGTTGATTATTTAACACTTGAAATAAAAATGAATGAATACTATCAGAGAGTAATGAAACTAAAAAAAGAGGTAGACCTAAAAGTAAATTTGAACACCAGACTAATATTTCACTGACTTAATAACAAAGAAATATTAAATTTTTGAAACAAATGAAATGACTAATACTATGTTTAGGAAAAAAGTAATTAGTGTCTGGCATTATAGCCATCCAATTGAGAAGGTGATCCTGAGGTCTTGTTACTTGATATTTGCACAGTTACTTCTCTATTTTGTAAAAGTGAAAATCTTATCTGTTTGGATGGAATATTTTATAGATGTCTGATAAGTCCATTTGAGTCATACTATCTATTAGTTCTCTTATTTCTCTGTTCAATTTTCATCTGACTGACCTGTTCAGTGCTGAGAGGCGAGTGTTGAAGTCTCCCAATATTAGTGTGTGGGATTGAATGCATGATTTTAGCTTTAGAAGCGTTTCTTTTACACATAAGGGTGCCCTTGCATTTGGGGCATAGATATTCAGTATTGAAATTTCCTCTTGATGTATTTTCCTGTGACTACTATGAAATGACCTTCTTCATCTCTTTTGATTGATTTTAGCTTGCAATCTATTTTGTTAAATATTAGGATAGCTACACCTCTTTCTTTCTTAGGTCCATTTTTTGGATTTTTTTTCTCAACCCTTTACTCTGAGACAATGTCTGTGTTTGATGTTGAGGTGTGTTTCTTGTATGCAGAAGAAGGAAGGATACTGTTTTCATATGCAATCTGTTAACCTGTTTCTTTTTATAAGTGAGTTGAGTCCATGTATATTAAGGGATATTAATGATCAGTGATTGCTAATTTAGTTTTAGCAAACTGTTAATTTAGTTTTCATTGTTGGTAATGTTAATTTTGCATTTTCTCCTTCTTTGGGATTTGTAGTTATGAGAACATCTATTGTCTATATTTTGTCGATGTAGCCAACTTTTTTGGGTAGGACTTGTCCTTCTAGTATTTTGTGTAGGGCTGGGTTTGTGGCAAGGTATTGGTTAAATCTGGTTTTATCATGAAATATCTTGTTTTGTCCTCCTATGATGATTGAAAGTTTTGCTGGGTATAGGTATGAGCTGACATTTGTGCTCTCTTAATGTCTGACCTTCTGGATTTCATTTTCTCCAATGAGAAGTCAAGTGTAATTCAGATAGGTCTGCCTCTATATGTTACTTGGCCTTTTTCCTTTGTAGCTCTTAATACTCTTTCTTTACTCTTTTGTTTAGTGTTTTGATTATTACGTGGTGAGGGATTATTTTTTTATAGTCTATTTGGTGTTCTGTAAGCTTCTTTTATCTTCACTGGCATAACTTTCTTTAGGTTGGAAAAGTTTTCTTCTATGTTTTGTTAAATATATTTTCTGTGCTTTTGAGTTGAATTTTTTCTTTTTCTTCTTACCTATAATTCTTAGGTTTGGCCTTTTCATGGTGTCCCATATTTCATGGATATTTTAGGTTAAGCTTTTGTTAGATTTAATGTTTTCATTGATGAGTCTATTTCCTCTATTGTATCTTCAGCACTTGAGTTCTCCCTTCCATTTTTTTTGTATTCTGCTGTTCATGTTCACCTTTGTGGTTCCTGATCATTTTCTCATGATTTCTGTTTCTATCACTCCCTTGACTTGTGTTTTCCTTATTGTCTCTATTTCAGTTTTCAAGTCTTGAGTACTTTCTTTCATATGTTTGATTTCTTTTTCTTGGTTTTCTTTAAGTGATTTGTTGATGTCTTCCAATTTTTTGCTTATCTTTTCCTCCATTTCTTTGAGAGAATTTCTCATTTCCTTTTTAAGAGTTTCAAACATTCTCCAGAACTCCAGAAGTTGCTTTTTTTTTTTTAGGTCATTTTCTTCTGCTTCATCTGTATTTGGTTGTTCAAGTCTTGCTGTTGTAGGGTCTTTAGGTTTTACTGGTTTTGTATTGCTCTTTCTGGTCTTGCATGTGTTCTTACCTTTTCAACTCATCTTTTCCTCTGATAGGTGTGGTTGGGGCTTCTGTAATTCTGTAGATTAATCTTCTAGGTGCTAGTGAATCCAAAGCTAATAAGGTTGTTCCTCATGGTATAGTCAGTGCCACTGTACTATTTACTCTGTTGGTCACTCAATGTTCCTGGAGATTACTCAGTGCTCCCATGCTTTGCTCTGCTCCCTTGGAGTTTGCTGCCTCAGGCCTACATTGGCCTAGGTTACAGACTTTGATCTGTTTCTGTGAATCATGGTCTGGATCCCCTCCTGCAAAGGTCCTTGGCTTGGAGTTGTCCCTGCCAAGGTCTCTGGCTCTGGTCTAATCCCTCAGAGTTCCCAGGCTCACACCAAAATCTCCAGAGGACCTGCCTCAGGATTACTCCCTCAGAGGTCCCAGACTCATCTTGGACCCACAAAGGTTTCTGGTTACTACCTATTTCCTTTGATGTCCCAGACCAATGCCTAGACCCACAAGATTCTGGCTCAGGCCTATTCCCTCTGAGGTCCCAGACTCATGCCTGACCCCACAGTGAACTCTGGTTCTTGCCTATTCCCTAGGAGGTCACAGATTTATGCCCAGACCGGCAGAGGTCCTGGCTAAGGACTAATTCCACTAGGTCCTAGACTGATGACCAGACCAACAGGGGTCCTGGCTAAGGTCTAGTTCCTTGAAGGTCCCAGATTCACATCTGAACCCTCAGTGGTCTCTGGCTCTGGCTTATTTGCTCAGTGGTTACTCCACTTTATCTGTTCTAGTGGAGGTCACTGTCTCAGGTCTGCTTTGGACCAGGTTGCTGGCTCAGTCCTGATCTGTCAATGTCCCAGAACTGGATCTGCTTCCTCTCCCATGGAACTTGCTTTCTCTGGCCCCTTCTGTCCTAGGTCTTAGATTTTTTAAAAAAAGTTATTTAAAAGGAATGAAATGAGACATAAAACATAGACAGATTCATTCATTGATTCTATAAACATTTACTTAATTCCTGCACAACATTCAAAAAGACACAATGGTTGTCAGTAAATTTTACACAGGGCTTGACCTGGTAATGTATATAGTACACAGATGGGAGAAGGGAGACTGTCTTCAAATAGGTTGTAGACTATGAGATAGACCATAAAAACAGTGCTTGGAGCAGAGCTCAGACCAGAAATGAGAGCTGAGGTTTATATCTCCATCCATCATGTTAACTTATTTTATGAAAACTTCATCTGGAAGAAGCAATTTATAATCTGAAGTTTTTAAGCATGGTTGTAGTCATTCCTGCCTAATTTTGTATTTCTATAATAACCAATTAATTTTAAGAGTATATTTTAAATGAGTATTCGTCTACATTTATATGTGCTATATAAGGCCTGCTACCCAAGGAAGTCAGATGACAGTGTCAGATGCCATGGAATGGGACTTAATAAAAGTTATGAGTAATCATTTGATGCATAGAACCAAACCAGGCTTCTCTGTAAAAATAATTAGTGCTCATAAACACTGGGCCATCTTTCAATGTCCCCATATTTATTTTTTTTTAAAAGCAGGCATGTGAAAGCCCAAAATGTGAGCCTGTTTCTACCTTGTCTGAAGGCCAGAGAGTTTCACCTTGCTCAATGTTGTTTCCATTCCACCCTGACAAAAGGTCAGAGAGTTGGAACTTATTTCTATCCATTCAAGATTATTGTCTGTTTCTACCTAAAACAAAGGTTCCACCTAGATTCAGATCACAGAATTCTACTGTCTCAAAGTTATTGTCAATAGGTGTGACTAATATCCAGACCTTGTATTTCAGGTATAGAGAAATAGATCTGTTTCTACCTCCAACAAAAGCCTAAGGATCTTACTAAATGAAAGCAGTGGGGAGACAAATAGTTACCCACAATTGGAGTAGGTAGCACAAAGAAGAAGGGCAGACTAGGGCATAATGATCCTTACTCAGGAAGTTCAGAACCTGCCAATGAAAATGCTGCATGTGGAGATTAAGCCAGAAGTGATAATAGAGTAGATTTTTACTTGATATCATGTGATGAACGTGACGCAGGGGTAAGATGTGTTATTCTGGAATATGGGAGGCAACAAACATGGAGCTGGAATAGATAAGGTTATAGAAATCGCTTTGTAGCACAAAATAACATCAACTACCATGTGGAGGATAAAGGGGCTTATTTGTAGGTAGAAATTAAATTTTATGAATTAGAAAGAGAATATGAAATGCCCTTTTTGTATTGCATGACTGTTTTTACACAGTTATGCTATTATTTGATGTACTTAGCAAGGATAATACAACTCACAGGAAACACAGTCTACTAGGTCAGATCAAAACTTACCCATAGTAAAAAACAAAAAAAAATTATCTAAAATACTTTAACAATATTTGCAAAAAAATGTTACATCTTACAAGAACTTTATAGAAACGAATAGATTTGTCAGCACTAAATATTTGCTCTAAATCAACAATATTTAATTTTTAATAATGCCAACAACAGCAACAATTTAGCTTCTTGTTTTGCTTTGTTTACATGATGTTGTTATTTTACCATTACTTTGAAAAGTAGAGTTCAGAGAGAGTTCATTCAGATATCATAACTTTTGGAAGATGCAAGGCTGGCACAAGGAGCCACCAAGGACTCAGCCTCACAATCTCGAAATGAACATGCTTCGAACAATTTTGAATTTTCTATTTCATGTCCTGGCCTTAGCTATCCTTTTTGTTGTAAGAATCTATGATTAGATTTTGGAAAGATTACACTTTAACCTTCGTTTAATCTAAACTAAATAGAAGCCATGTTAGGAATTCAATTTTGTTGCTTTTAAGGGCTAGGTGAAGGGTGGAGTTTTATTTGGGTATATTAAATGTTACCGAGCCACATAAATTGTTTCCAATATAGTTTACATCAGTAAAGGGCAGATGTAAGTTGTTCTTTCATTTTAAGGGGTACTTTCTATGAAATTTCCTACACAGACACTAGCTTTTCTGTGAACAAGAGGTCAGGAAGAATTATAATGAAAGGTACATTGGCAACAACCTTCAGAGAAAGGGTCTGGCTCCTACCTGGCATTTTGAAGCCAGGCACACTGCCTGCTGCCCTATATTTGGGTATGTGCTTTTGACTGCTCTCTGTGTTTGGCAATAGTCAATTGTAGTTTGTCATCGTATCCTTCCCAGTTATTGTTCTTTTTATTGCTGTTTGTGACCAGAAACTTTACAAAGCATTCTGAGCTCATCTTTAATAAGCATTTACTGCTGAGCAGACTGGACTTGATTACTTCGCAGCCCCAGCAGGGTCTGTGCAGTTTTCTAAGGCTTCCCTTATGCACGATTAACATAGGGCTACACAGAGAGACCTTGTGATGCTTTAACTTTTTTTTTTTTAAATTTTGCTCACGACTCACTTTTGTCAAATACACCTTTAATTTGACTTCTATAATATCTAGGAATTACTTAGGTTAACTTTTATTAAAAAAGTGAAAAATTCACTGTAGAGTCCTAGGACCCTAGTTTTCCCACTAACTGTGTGTTAAATGTTATAGGTTTGTGCTTCTTTTTTTCTTTTTAATTTTTAGTACTAATAAAAATAAGATAGAACCTGTTAAGTTGGGAGGGTAGGCCCCGGCCCCTTGCATCTATCCTAGCCGCCAGGTCTGACAGTTATATTGGTCTGGACTCCAAAATCCCAGCAGGCCAGGTCCTGAGCCCTCCCTGGGGTGGGGGTCAAGACCACTCCCACAGTGTATTTAAATGAACTCCCAAAAGAGGAACACATGGTCTCTTCTCTTTCCCCGCCCCCGGTGGTCAGTGGCGTTTGCAGGCTCCTGGTTCCCCCTCAGGACCACCCGAGAGTGCAGAAATCACATTAAACCTGGATATTTCTTAATTTGATTTGTCTTTATTTGGCCTTATTGGGACTTTGCATCAGCAGAGAGCTCATGTTAGGAAACATTCCTAACAGAATATTTGTAACCTTTACAAAGAATACATTACTGCACATGAGACTCACAAATCTAAACGATATATGTGTGTATAGGTGTGTGTGTGTTTTCCATTTAAAATGCTGGCACAGTTCTGTTTCTCCAAGCAAATAATTGAAAAGAATGTCTAATAAAATTTAAATAACTACACAATGGACTGTCTTTATTGTCTATTCTTGAAAAAAAATTTACACGATATCTTTCTTCCTTGTTTCAAACAAGGTAGAGCAATCAATCTTTCTTTTCAAAATAAGAAGTATATAAAGGCTGTGATGAATTGCATGTATAGAGTTGGAAGAATTGGCTGGACATTTTTTTCTTAGTTAAGGGTTCTGAGTCTCTTCTAAATTGATGTTCACAGATGGACTGCTGCCGTTTGGGCCATCAATGCCAATTCATGACTGCATTTCTTGTGAGTCTATAAAACCAGCATTGTTATGTAGTTCCACCGACAGAGATGCTCCCGTGCAAAACAAGATAGATGGAATGTCAGGTTCCTCTATCATGGGATCTCCATTTAGTGACCCAGATGAGGACTGAGAGAACTCACCAAACACGCATGACAAGGCCAGATACGACCTGAAACGGAGCGCCAAATCTCATATAGATTTGAAGTTGCTACCAGAGCACAAAATTTGTCATAAAAGACCTGTCAGTGAAGAGTTTATTAAGGTAAAAGATGGTAGCACTTTATCTAGAGCACTGGAGACTGGGTCTTCATTTAAGACACATGTTTCCTTTCTTCCCTTAATGACATTTGAAAATGAATTGTTAAACTTTTCCTCTACTTTTAATCTGAATGCAAAAAGGTCCTCAGAGCATTTCCCCTAATTTTAATACATTTTTCTTTTCCCTTTGTTAAATTTGGAGGTGTGTTTGTGATGTCAATTCACAGCTACTTGGGACTTGCCTGAGGTGAGGTGTTAAAACTCTCAGCATAGAACTGTAATACATAAGGTGAAAGACAAGGCTCTTAACACCAGTTCTGTGACAGCCACGCTAGAAATCCCAGAGCCACACTGAGTTGATTTTTTGTTTTTAACTTGGGGTTTAGAGATCAGTGGAAGTATTCACAATCAAAAGGCTCTCTGGGGTATAACAATTGCACCAAGATACAATGTCACAGTGTTGAAATCCCAATTGCAATGAGGGTTTGTAAAGGCATGAATGATATTTTTCAATATAGCAGTTTAATGCAGATATATTTCTCTTAATTTCAAGACTTTTGGGATGTTTTGTCAACATAAAATAATTCCAAAGGCACTTTTGGTTTATTTGTGCTCTTTCTCTCCTTGTTTTCCTCCTTCATGCTTAATTCAATGAATAGATTTATGGCATATTAAGTTAGACAATTCTGGAAAGGGGATAAAGAAATTAGATCATTTAATCTTGCATTGAAAAGAAAAATAATAGTGACTGATTTACTCAGGACTACTGATTCCAGTATTCACAAACTTGTTTGGGACTGTGCTCTATATTCCACTCCAGTGAAACAGATACCGTATCCCACTCAGTGGAAGGGATGCCTCTTGGTCCAGCATAGAACATCTGCAAGGA
This sequence comes from Alexandromys fortis, assembly GCF_014885135.2. Classification (NCBI taxonomy): domain Eukaryota; kingdom Metazoa; phylum Chordata; class Mammalia; order Rodentia; family Cricetidae; genus Alexandromys; species Alexandromys fortis. The sequence goes on from NW_026067998.1 coordinate 946,508, forward strand.
GTCAATTCAACCTAGAGACAGCTGGTTGAGGGAGTAATAGAGAAAGCATTGGGCCATGTTTCTGGTTTGTCATTTTTTCCTGATTTTTCCTCATCTACAATTCTTTTTTCTTAGATTTTACCCTTTATTTTAATTGTGTGTGTGTGTGTGTGTGTGTGTGTGTGTGTGTGTGTGTGTGTGTAGGGGGAGAGGTGTTCAATCTAACATGAAAGCACCTGTTGAAGACAAAAGAGGGCACCGAAAGTCCTGGAGCTGAAGTTACTACAGACAGTTGGTACCAGGCACGGGTGCTAGAATCTGAACTAGAACCCTCTGCATGTAACAGCATCACCACTTGTAAAGGCATTGTGGCATTAGAGAACGCCAGCCAATCAAGGAGCTCTCTCTCCAACACCTCTTCTATAGCTATTGATCCTTAAAGAACTCCAGAATCAATTTTTGAATATTATTTTTTGTTGTTGTTTCTTTGTCTAGAATCTATATCCTAGGATATTTCTTCAGCAGCACAATATTTAGAGGACAACCATAATGAGCCAATAAATGATGATCTAAAAAAATTAATGTTTAGCCATGATGTTGCTCATGTACATTTAATAATTTTTGCCTACTGCCTTGTAATCAAATAATTTTGCCATAAAATGTATTAGTGTCTCTTTATGAGAGATGCTAAAAAAAAACCTAACATGCATATAGCCTATTGTATAGCATTTTTTCATATAAGCTATTGCATAACATTTAAAGACAGATTTATGAAGATGAAATATTTGTAGTAGAGAGCATAGCCATGCAGGCTTTAATTTAAAATGTTTGCATTTCTACATGCAGTTCCTAATGGGAATGATCCTTCTATTCAGAATGGTATTTGCCATGTTTTTGAACATTTTCCATGTTGCTTTATTGAAATGTAACATTTTATTATTCTGTGGGTCATACTATAATAAACTTAGAGACTTTAAAAAAGTTTGTGTTGTCTCATGAGTAAGGAGGTCAATTAACGAGGTCATCTTCTGGCTCTCAGTGAGATTACACTCAAAGTAGCTGGCTATTTCTTCTGTGGCATGGATGGTAGAATGTTTGACTAGACGCTTCTATTGAAAGACTCTCGAAGAGGTCCTTCTCTCGGGAGGAGACCTCCCCAACGCCAAGGAACAGGCCGAGACCACACGGATGCAAATCGCAAGAGGTTTATTGGGTAGACACAGGTACCTGCGGGCAGCAAAGTCTTTTGGAGGACTTGCGCGCCTGCCGACTGGAGGGCGGGTTTTTTTATAGGGAAGAGCAAAAAGCAAGTTTACAGAAGCAAAACTGTGGTTATCGGAATGAGGCGGGGGCATGAATGGTTTCCTCTCTCAGCATGGGTGTCAGCAAAAGTCATCCTGTTCCTATCTTATAGATATCCTGTTTTGCAGTCAACCTGCTTTGTTGATGTCCTATCTTATTGATATCCTGCCTTGCAGTCTTCCTATCTCATCCTGCTCTCTCAAGCACATGGGATGTTCTTACTAGAGCAGGCTGGCTGCTGCGGGTTTTGAGGAGGGGGGCTGTAGGGTCTTTCACTATGTGTATCAGCAAGATTTATTTCCTTACAGCTATAGAATAGATTAGAGCATGTTCTCAAAATCAGGAAAAAAGAGAGAAAACATGGAGAGAAGGATTGGGAGGAGAGAGGACAGAGAGAGGACACACACAGAGAGGTAGGGAGAGATCAGTTATTTTGTTTCCAGATTCCTGAGATAGGTCACTTCATTAATACAGGACAACAACCCGTAGCGCTTGCTTTTCATTTACTTGAAACTTCTTAATTAGATAATGATTTCACCTTTACCCCATTCTAAGTAATCTGCAAGCTGCTTGTCTGGTAAGACTCAAGAGGAAGCACACACCATTATGAGTAAGAGAGTTCTTTGATAATTCTGTCAACCAGACCAGGAATTGTGACACATTCCCTTAATCCCAGTATTTAGAAGGTGGAGGCAGGAGGCTCCATAGTTTTAGGTCAGCCGTAACTACACAATCAATAACTGGCCAGTCTGGGTTATACAGAAAAAAAAAAAAAGGAGGTTGGGAGAGAAGGAAGGGAAGCAGAGAGAGAAGGAATGAAAAAAGGAAGGAAAGAAGGAAGGGAGGAAGGAAGGAGAAAACTAATTATTTAAAAATACGTAATATAGTATATTTAATATGAAAGCAGAAGAAATTACTTCTGAGGTTATCATGTAAGTTCAGTGAAGTATAACAATTAGATATTGCAGTTTAGGAAGAACCCTAAACTGGGCTTCTATTTCCTAGCACTAGAGTCTACAGACTATTTTTACTAAGATCCTTTCCATGGCTCTGAATCTCTGTTTTAGGTAGCTTTACTGAGAAATATGTTAGCTTTGCCTATTATGGTCCTATATTTATTTAAGCCCTCTCTATTTCCACTCCCTGGTGATTGACTGTTCTGTTTAAATTGTTGCTTCAGAATTAAGTTTTCTTTTTTCTCATGGACACTTACAAGGACATTTCCTTTTTCCTTCTTTTATGAAGACAGTGTTTGCACAGAATGGTTTGCAGGGAGCACAGATTCCTCTTGTGTTGGGCTAGGGAGCAGGGGCACCAAATGATCCTGCTTTCAGAACCAGCCTGGCAGAAATGGGAATGCTTTAGAAGATGTTTGGGTCCTCTATTTTGGGTATTAAACAATTGAAAAAACATCTCCAAAGAAATTCAACTCTTCCAGAAATATCACACCGAAAGAAGAAAAGGTTAAAAAGCTCGGGCAAACAAAAGAGAGTATTTGTTTTGGGGGAGAAATTGCTACCTTTGTCTGACTCCCTTGGAAGAAGGACTGAAGCTGAGATTATGATGGTCCAATAAGGTGAACAATCCCTATATGAGGACTTCTAGTTATGTAAAGCCATGTCCTGTACTTAAGCATAAGACCCAGGCTGTGACACTGAAGATGGTGAGGACTGGGTGGGTGGTGGTTCGATATCTCTGGATCTGTTTGTCCTTCTTTCCCAGTGAGGTATCACTGAATAAATAAATCTCCTTTTGCCGGCTTTTCATTATTAATTTTTGTATTTTAGTTGACTTTTATGGATGAACGCCCTAGGTTGCTTTGTTGTGACTGCCAGAGAACAGGCTTTGACCCTAATAGCAATGGAAATACATTGTTGCTAAGATCAGCTACATGCTGACTTTAGCCAGAGGAAAGGCATTGAACATCACAAAAACAGGAGGTTTAGGACTGACCTCTTGATTTCCTGTCATTCACCATAATCTTTTGCCTTGAGCTGCCTCTGGAGTAAGGTTGAAGAGAGAAAATTAAAGCACAGAGCAACCGAACCCACACAATAGAACAATTCCTGATTGACTTGTACCTTGAATTAAACTCAGGGAACATGGCCTAAGCAAAATCGGCCTAACCATAAATACCTACAGTCAGGTGAGCATGAGAACAAAGACGTGGTGTTTCTATTACAGTATTACTACAGTTATGGTTAGTTAAAAACATCTTCAGACACTAGTGAGCATATATCTATAGTGTGATCATGTAGAATATTAAAATGACTATGGTATTAAAATGGTGTTACAAACATTTACTCATTTCCTATTTTAATACTAATAGTTGACAACAAAAAAATAAAATAAAAAATAAAAATAAATAGTTTACAACACTTCTATTTTACCACACCTGCACACTTGTCTGAATAAATGGACTCTTATAGCTTGCCCCTTCCAACATATTGGTCTTGGGGATAAAACATAGGTGGTCACTTTTTTAATCTGCTGAGTGATTTTGTTAGCCTTAAGAAAATTATTTTTATAGGAAAATTGACAGAAAGTACAGAGTTCAATTATATAAGCAACTTTCATACCAATACACTACAGTTTTAATTATTAGCATCTTGCATTAATATGATTCACTTGTTATAAACAAAAAGCAGCATTAATATGCTAAAGTACATAGATATTTTTGGTAAATCTATAATGTGAACATTATAGTAATGTCATAAGTCGTTTCACCATTTAAAGTCCCCCATCCTATAATTGTGCAACAATTCTTCTACCCGTCTTCCCAAACCAGCAACACCAACTCATTATTTTACCAAATTATTCTTCCCCGAAAGATGATACAAAATTGTAATTTTTCAGTCCTACAGTCTCAGATTTACTTTTTCATCTAGCAGCACACATCCCATATTCTTCGATGCATTCAATAATTTGATATCTTATTTGTTTTCATCACTGCACATGTTTCCTGATAATTTCCCATTTGAGGAAATTGTGAATTTTATGGATATTCGTGAGTGAATTTAACTCCCTAATTCATTTGAATATGTTTGATGAAGCATGATTTTGGGGGTTTCATTTGGCAAGCATGTGTTTAGTTTCTACAAAAATATCAAATAACCTCCTTAATTTTCAGTGCTGTATTGTATTTCCACCAGCAGTGAATGTGTAAGAGTAGCTGCTATTGTACATCCTTTGAATACTCAGTATTGTGTTTAGGGGAATTTAGTCATGTGAATACGTAAGGCACAACATGTTCCTGCTTCAATTTGTAATTCTCTAAGGCCACGTGATGTTGACTATCCTTTCACTGTGTATTTGACATTTTTGATAATTATTCTTGAATGTCAAACTGATAAGATCTGTTGTTCAGATCTGTTATCCAATTTGTAAATAAATTTTCTTGCTGAATCTTAAGAGATTTCTGGATATTTGTAAACAGTTCTTTATCAATACAATGTACTTTAATCAAAAGTCGTGTTGTCTTATGTACCTTACTGGACATTTTTTAAGAATTTGTTTCTTACAGTGGTGTATTTGTAAGCCTGGCTAGAAAGGGGCAAGAGGACTTCCAGAAAATATCAAGTTTTATTTTACGTTTTATTCCAAATAACAATTTTACCCTAGAAGAGTAGAAATTCTAAAAAGTGTAAATAGGCCAGGTGGCACATGCCTTTAATCCCAGCACTCAGGAGGCAGAGGAAGATGGATCTTTGTGAGTTCGAGGCCAGTCTGGTCTACAAGAGCTAGTTCCAGGACAGGCACCAAAGCTACACAAAGAAACTCTAGATAAACCAAAAAAAAAAAAAAAAAGTTTAAATAACAGCAATCCTTTCTTTTGAAGTTTTTAATTTTTTTCTGTGTCATCTCCTATGGAGAATTCTCTCAGAAACTGTAATTTATAACAACTGGGTATTGTGATTCATGCATTCATGTTTGCATTGTGTGCAAAGAGCCCCAACATTCCTAATTATATGAGTATAGTCTTTGAATGTAGGGAATTTGGAATGGCTCTTCAATTTTAGATGTCATTGTTATCCCTAATAACATTAGCCATAATCAGCACATTATTCAAAACCAGACTTTTGCTCTCTTTAACAACATTCAATCATCTAACTTTTCCAGATTTTTTTCTACATGAAAATATTTGTATTTTTAATGCCAACCTGATTAGACCGTGCATTTGTTGCTCCATCCTTCTCGGACTGGTGCCTGCATGTCATTATCATCTTGCGTCCTTGTCCCTAATAAATGTTTCCCTCTGGGAGCCACATGGTACTCAAAGCTGCTTACAGCCTTTCCAGGAGGCAAACAATTAGCCACAGAAATAATTCAGTTCCAAAGGGAATTCAAATTAGCTACTTTTCTCATGCATCATCCCTTTATGAGAATCAACTCTATGTCAGTTAGGTTAAAATGCTTCTAGATAGATCTAATTTTAAGACATTTTTTCCTAGTTAATATGATAAATCCAGACAACTAGGAGGAACTTATCAAATGATGGTTCCATTCAGGTTCAATGATTTTTTTCTTAAAAGATTTGTTTTAAAGAAAAAAAAATAGTTAAAGGGACATTAATTTCTGAACATATATTTTCTAAACAGGTAAAAAAAATTACATATAAATACATATATAAATATGATGCATCAGAGAGTCTGAAATGTTAGTAAAAGTTTACTTCACTGTGTTTCTGGCCTCATTTGGTACCTAAGTATATTTAGATTGATTTATTTGTGAATTTTTGTATTTTTCTATGATCTCTATCTTCTAAATCAATCTTTTCCATGACTGAGGG
>NW_026067998.1:952900-972392 GCF_014885135.2 Alexandromys fortis
AAGGTGAACATCCAACCTGGCTAGGTTCCCACCAAGCCGGAACAGGAGCCCAAGGCGATGTCCCCAGTTAGTCCCTTGGGAAGCTGAGGATAGGGAACCTGAAATGACCCTATCCCATAGCAATACTGACGAATATCTTTCATATCACCATAGAACCTTCATCTGGTGATGGATGGAGATAGAGACAGAGACCCACACTGGAGAACTGGACTGAGCTCCCAAGGTCCCAATGAGGAGCAGATGGAGGGAGAACACGATCAAGGATGTCAGGACCACGGGGGGGGGTGCACCCACCCACTGAAACAGTGGGGGCTGATCTATTGGGAGCTCACCAAGGCCAGCTGGACTGTGACTGAAAAAGCATGGGATAAAACCGGACTCTTTGATCATGGCGAACAATGAGGACTGATGAGAAGCCAAGGTCAATGCCAAGGGGTTTTGATCCTACTTCATGGAAGTATCTCTTACAGCAGTTCTGTGTCTTCCTTCTAAAGGTGGTTGATTTAATTTATTAGTGTTACTAAATGGTTTGCAGTGTTAGTCCCAATGTTTAGAATGCAGTGCTTTCAAATTTGATTTTTTTTCTTCTCAAACTCTTTTTTTTTAGTCCCAATTTAATTGGTACTTTTCAATTTTGAATCATTCTCTACTAAATACCCCAAATTCTGATCTTGATAGGAAGTTACATTTCTTTCATCTGTCTTAGGTACTTTATCCTAAACTCAGATATCCTTTCCATTATATCTTAAGCTTCTTTACTTAAGGCAAACTCCATTTATGAAAAATTCTTATGCATTTGGGTCTTTCTCAATATCACTCTTTAATTGCTCCATCCTTACATTATAGAAGAAATTATTTAGCCTCCAAAAATATTTTTAATAGGATATAGCTAACTACTTCATAAGGCAGAGAGATTTTAGCACAAAACTCTGAAAAAATAAGTTATACTTATTTTTTTAATACTTCTTGTGATTGTATTATGATTACATAATTATCTCTAACATTTTCTTTGTCTGTACCCTCTCATATAAGTCTTACATAGCTTTCTTTCAAATCCAAATTCAGGATCTCTTAATATGCAATTGTTTTTAAACACACACACACACACACACACACACACACACACACACACACACACTGCTAGCCAGCTCTATACTTCTTTAAATCAGCGGAGCCATATATCAAAGGCTTCTGGTTATCAAAGAATGAGAAAAAATCTTTCTCAGCACTTTTATCTTTAACTCATTTGTGCCTACTAAACACTGGTTGAATATTTATAGTTCAAGCTATAAGAATGCAAATGATCATAGCAATAGAGAAATGCAAAGAATAAAGTCAAATTTTATGACATACTTGATTTAAAATCCAATATTTCTCACTATGTTTCCGGTAGCCTTTCTTCTGTTTTTTATTTTCAATGAGGTTTGTTTCACATGAACCTACAGGCAATGTAAGGTTGGATGTCTTAATAATCACCACAGGAAGTTCAATTAAGAAACACTCTTCAGGGAAATGTACTTTCTGCAAAAAGAATGATTTCTTTTCTGTAAAGATTGCCTCATCAGTATTAGAAATATCTTACTGTATCTTTCTGTATTGATCTATTAATCCTGTCTCTCTCTGTGTGTACATGCCTGGGTGTGCCTACTTCTCTATCCCTGTCTCAATTTCTTTCCCTTCTTTTTTTTCCTCTTACTCTCCATTACCAGCACATTAGTCTTTTTCTCTTATAAATTTGCAAACCTAGAGAGTCCCATATCTATGCCTATTTAACTAAGCTATGGCTAAGAGATCTCCTTTAGTGATACTAATTTCTGTACAGAATTAAATGGAACCAGTGAATTGACATGTCTCAATCAAACTTGAACACAATAGCTAAAAATGGAAGTATTTCCATAGTCCTAAGCTATGGAGTGAAGGAAAGGTCTGGCCAGTAGAAACCCTGAAGTCCATCAGTAATAGGGCATGAAGATGAACACTAAAAGATGTTTCGACAAACTTACAATGCAAACACCAGAGATGAAAATTGCCACCGAGAGATTATAGAACTCTGTACTTTGTCATCTTCTGCACTTCTCTCTCTTTCTGTCATGTCTGTCTACACATGACTACACGAACAGTCTTCTGGGAGCATGACTCACTGAATCAACTAAGCAGGGCTTATATGGTGGGTTCACGGAGACTAATGGGGCAAGCACAGGGCCTGCATGCGTCTGTATCAGGTCCTCCAAATATGTTATGGCTGTTAGATCAGTGTTTTGTGGGATGCCTAACAGTGGAAACAGGTGTATTTCTGGCTCTCTGGGGTAATCTTAGTACTCTTTTCCTCCTGTTGGATTGCTCTATCCAGTTTCAAAATAAGAACTATGCCTAGTCTTATTTCATCTTATGTTTTATTTGATTGCTGTCCGTTGGAGGCCAAGGCTTTTCTGAATGGAAAGAGAGGAACTAGATCTAGGGAAGAGTGTTTGGGGAGAGTTTGGAGGAGTGGAAAAAGAAGAAACTTTAGTCAGGATATATCACATGAGAGAAGAATCAATTTTAAAGAAAAACATAAACATATATCCTAAAAACAATCCTAAACACAATACAGGAAGCAATATTTTAGGCTGAACAAAGGAATGAGTGCAACAAAAAGACAGAAAAACTAAATAAGAATCCATAATTAATAAAACACAAAAGACCATTAGGAGCACAACGGGCACAATAAATCAACAACATGATGACAGAAACTGACATAGAGTTTTCAAAAATAGCTTAAAGATCAAAAATCTCAGCATTTCAATCACAAGACAAGGGTGATTGAACAGATTGAGAAACACACCCTGATATATAAGAGAAACATTTCTTAGCTAAATATAGATATCTCTTTAAAGTAAAAATAATGAACAAAAATACTCCAATCAAGTGGGACCAGGAAAGAAGAAAAGTCTTTTTTTTTTTTTTTTTTTTTTTTTTCGAGACAGGGTTTTTCAATGGCTTTAAAGCCTGTCCTGGAACTAGTTCTGTCACTATCTTAATATCTGACAAAATAAACTTCAAGTTGAAACTAATACATAAAGCATATTCAACAAAAAGTGCTGAGAAAACAATGCTCACCTGTGAAAGAATGAAATTAATCTTTATCTGTCAGTTTGCACAAAAACTAATTCCACATGGATTAAAGACACAAATTTAAACTTTAGACACTGACATTGTTGTAAGAAAGCACAAGTAGCACCTTATATGATATACATGTAGGAAAGGATTTTCTAAAGAGTACTCATTTTGCCCCAAAATTGATGCTAATAATTGATAATTGGGACTTCATACATCTAACAAGTGTCTGCACAGTTAAAGAAACAACCATGCAGGGGAAAAGGGAAGCTCATAGAAGCGGACAAGATCTTTGCAAACTAGAAATCTAACAGAAGATTAATACCCAAAATATATAAAGACAAAACACAAAGAACTAAAACAAACAAAGAAACTAACCAAGACCCATTAAAAAAAGTCTTGGGACCTAAAAAGAGAAATAGTAAGTTTCATTGGCTTAACAAACAATAAAAAATAATGGTTAATAAATAGCTTTAAAATATTTGTCATGAGAAGCAATTAAGAAAATACAAATCAAAACTTAAAGAGATTTCACCTTAACCAAGCCAGAATGGGAGAGTTTAATGAAACAACTGACAACAAATGCTGGAGTGGATACAAGGACAACAGGAACCAGTTTAACAGTTGGTGGGATTGTAAACTGTAAAAGTGACTACAGAGATCAGTGTAGAGACATTCAATTATATATATATTATATATAAGCTTTGTTATACACTTATATACAAACAGACACTTGACAAAAGTCTATTCAGCTGTAAAGAAATGAAAACACAAACTTTGCAAGTACACAGATGAAACTAGAAAATATCTTATTAGGTGGGAATACCCAGACTCAGAAATACAAATGTTACAAATTCTGTCATCAGAAAGTCTTGATTTCAAATCTTCAGATATGAGTACATGTTCTAGAGTAACTCCTGAAACCACTCAAGGGCAAAGGGACCTCAGCTAAGGAAGGAGGGTTGGGGAGCAATTGAGAGGAGAGTAATAGGTTAATAGTAGTAGGGGTTTTAAATAGGGAAGGGGAGGGTGATAAATACGTAAGGACAAGAAGGGTAAATAACAGTAAGGTTATCTGAAAAGGCTGTAAGAATCATACTAAAAAAAAAAAAAAAAAAAACCCATAATGCCTGTAAATTGGCATATAAATGTACATATATATTTTAAATGAAATTTTCTCATCTAGTTTGACAATGTACTCTCTAAGAGCCAGAATTACACAACAAAACATTGAATACCTAAGGCTCAGGAAATAATATAAATGTGGGGATGGAAAGATTGTAAAAGCCATAGGATCCGGAATTGTAATGAGACTGTATCTCCTAATAAAGAAAGAAACTAAATGCAACATAAAATCTCACTAATATGACTTCCTAAACATAAACTGAACAAGGACAATACATATGCTTAAATGGATAGACAAAAACCTACAAGGCCTCAGTCCTATGTAAAGAACTACAGAAATTCTAGAAGCAGGAGAAATGGTCTTTCCCTAGGGAAGAGCACATCAATTGATTATCAAACACCAAATGATTAGCCATGAAAAAAAAATATATCCACTAACCAGACTGAGAAGACTATATTTATGAATATATGTAAATGTACATATGTATGTAACAATCATTAATGAAAAAAGCTATGAATTTGTAAAACAGCAAGGAGGTATATATGGAAAGTTTGGTGAAGGTAAAGGAAAACATAAATTTTGTAATTATATTAAGTACTTTGGGGATTTTACACAGTTCATTATATCATACTGATGACAAATTCTCCACTTCTCCACATAGGACATCTGAGTCATCTTTATGTAAAATGCTGTCTAATGTGAAAAGCCATAAATTCATTTAAAAATGTAGTTCTGTCTTTAAGAGGGATTTCAAGTGCCCTATACTTTTACTGAAACAAATAAATACCCACCACAAATAGGAATTACTTTTACATGAATATTTGCTGATGTTTTTCTGAAATAGCTTTAAGTTATTGAATTTATTTGTATTTGTTTAGTTATTGGAATTGTACTTGCATTCTTGCATTTCAATTACTGTTTTCAAATTGTGCAAAAAAAATGGTGCATGTAAGAATATGAACTCATGTGTGTGCTATGTCGATAAACAACATAAATGCAAAGAAAACTCACTTTGAGAATGAGAATATTGAATTTCTATGGAACTGAACATACTGAACATTATAAATCTTTATGTTGATATAAGATAGACAGCAAGCTACACCCTTTAGGCCATAAAATTAAGGTAGGTGCAATATAAATCGTGTTGACCAAGGTATCATGTAACTGTCTTTAAGAGATTTCTTCTTCTAGAAGCAAAAATGCTTTATACTCTTATGACAAATAAGATAGTATCATAGTTTCATTTGCTCAAAATAGTATTGAATTTATAAAATTAAAATGAATTTGTCCTCAGGGTTAGAAACATCTATTAGGGGTTCGTTATAAATGGTATAGGGTTGAATGGTAGAAAAAAGTAGGCTCAGAAATCTCTCTAGAAAAGGGAGGGGGTCTGAATGGGACGGGATAATAGGTAGAATAGTGAGTAATAGTAAGATTGTTTGTGGACTATTATTAATAAACAATTTACATTGTATAGATTCTTGTATATTGATACAAATTCAAAGTTTTTTTATATTAAGTATGCTCCTCTTTCTGTTTAGAATATTTGTGCACCAATGCAAAGTTATCTGGTTATATTGCAAGCATGCATGTTTCTACCTCACTTAAGATATTTTGTGTTGTATTGATACAATTTTAGAATATAATTATTATATTGCACTATAAATGTCTACCTCTGATCAAGATACTTATATAATGTTTATATTTTGAGGTCATTGTCCTCATTTGCTACACATTTATTTGAAAATTAATCTTTTAATATAAAGCCGTAGTCTTAAAGCTATATAGGTATTAAAAGTTACATATAGGTCAATAGTCATCCAAGTTTGTCATATTTATAGTGAGACTTGTGAGGTTCTTTAGATGCAAAGAGATTATTCCACATACTTAGCTAATCTTCAAACACTTCAAAGAACTCTAGAATATGGCAATTAAAAACTTAGAATTTTGTTGTCATGAGACACATTGCTCCAGGAGGCACCAATTTTTTTACAGAGACAATGTTGGGCACCAAACACACTCCACTTAGAGTTTATTTTCTTCTTGACAAAACTGGATTTTGGCAAAGAACTTCCCCTGCTTTGACCACTGACAAAATGCGTTGTGTCTAGACTAATCGAGCAGATACAAGCAAAAAGACTGCCAAACTTTACCAAGAGAGGTTAGGAGAGTTTTTTTTTTTCTTCTAATTTTCTTGCCTCTGAAAATGGTCTGTCAGTTACTCTAGGCCTTAACCAAAATTGGTTGCCCCAACACTGCAAATGAGACTTTGGGTGATTGCCCAGGTAGCCAGTTTTCTCTGTCATTTCTTCCACCTTTGAGAAGTTGCTTTATTGTATATTCCATTTACTCATGTAATATTATTTCCCTTCTCAGGTCTTGATGGGGTTGAAGACTAGATAGTCATAGTTACTTTCCTCTCATGACTTATACAAGCCATTTTTTGTCATTCTCTTGCATTTATTCTTTTTTTTATTTATTAAAGATTTCTGTCTCTTCCCCACCGCCGCCTCCCCTTTCCCCCCCCCTTCCCCCAATCAAGTCCCCCTCCCTCGTCAGCCCAAAGAGCAATCAGGGTTCCCTTTTTTTGGTTTTTCGAGACAGGGTTTCTCTGTGGTTTTTGAAGCCTGTCCTGGAACTAGCTCTTGTAGACCAGGCTGGTCTAGAACTCACAGAGATCCGCCTGCCTCTGCCTCCCAAGTGCTGGGATTAAAGGCGTGCGCCACCACCGCCCGGTGGTATTAGTTCTCCTTGTAGTATTCTGAGCTCTTATAGGATTCTGAGCTGAAACCATCTCATCCTGGTTTTTTTTTTTTTTTGGTTGGGGGACTTTTGATGACTGTTTATATTTCTTCAGCAGTTATAGGTCTGTTTAATTTGCTTATCNTCAGCCCAAAGAGCAATCAGGGTTCCATTTTTAAATATAAGACAGTTTCTTTATACAAAAGACTTATACTCTTTAGGATAGGATAACTATTAAAATATCTAGCATTTATTTCTTTGTTTGATGTTGTTCATGCTGTTTGCAATTTTAATTTTTATGTATGCTATTGCCTCTTCGTTTTCCTGGACAATACTTGATATTTTTGTTCTTACTCTACATAGTTTTGTATTAGGCTTAGAACTCTTTTTATTTAGACAAATAGGAAAGTTGCTATGGGAACTCCTTGAGTCAATAAGCCAATACCAGCACACTTTGGGCATGGTCTCATGTATTATAAATGCAGACAAAAAAATGTGAGCAGGCCTCTTGGCTGCTGGATTTGGTTACAGTTCCCAGTGTTCACAGAAGACTGTGGATTACTACTCTTTCTGTGAGTTTATCTCCAGATACATAAACCTTTGTTTATTTCCTTTCTGGTGATTGCTGAACTCTTTTGTATGCCAACACATATTTTCATCACCAAATCTTATGAGTAAGGAAAGAATGCACACATAAAAATGCACATGTATCTGCATTAATATTCTTTAATAGCATCTTTCTGTATACAGCAAACCACCCTGAAACTCTTGTCATATTTAACCCCTGCCCCCACAAATAAAGATCTCAGCCTAAATCATCTTCATGCAAATTTCTTGTCTTTTTCACAATCTTTAGATCTTAGGAACAGCAACAGAAGTGAGACACTTGAGGGAATTGATTGAGCTATTTAGACTGTTCTTGCAAGTGAACCATGGCATAATATATCAGCATATTCTCTTTTAATTGGAAAAGATACTGAGATCAGAATTTCATATCCAATCTGATCTAACAATATTATTTTAAATAATGATGGGATAAATAATTCATAGGATAACTTGAACATCCAAAATTTTCTTCACATAGAGAGCAATAGATCAAATTAAGACCATCAAAGCAAATCCCTTTACTAGACAGAGAACAACATGTTAAGGAGACTACAAACAAGAAATTTAAGACATTTTTTCATTTGCTTTCATTGCCTTATTAACTGAAACATCTTAAATTATTATGAAATGGTGACAAGAAAAATTAAAATAATTATGTAGGAATTGTAAATAATTGGGAAAATATTATTATAAATTATTAGTCTGAATAGAATAAACTATGCTAAAATAACCATGACCTGGAACACATTTTTTTTCTTTCCTTATTCTTCTTTAATTGAAAATAGATTTTTTTCCTCATGGAAACTATACTGATTATAGTTACCCCATCCTCTAATCCTTTCAAATCCTCCACTCCTAATCCTCCCTTCCAGATCCTTTCATTATGTTTCTCATTTGAATAGAGTAGGCTTCTAAGAAACAAAAACCAAATATGACAAAATAAAATATAAGATGAAACCAAAGCTATGATATTAATATTGGATATGGCAGCCCAACAAGAGAAAAAGAGTTTCAAGAACAGGCAGAAGAGTCAGAGACTCACTCATTTTCACCCTCAGAACTCCCATAAAAATTCTAAGTCCAAATATATAATATTTGACAGGTTTCATGTAGGGCCCGCGCTTGCTGCTTAAGTTTCTGTGAGTTCTTTTGTGCCTTGCTTAGTTGATTCAGAGGGCCTGGTTCTCCTGGTAACCCCCATCTCCTCTGGCTCTTACACTTTTTCTACAGCTTTTTCTGTGGGGTTCACTGAACTCTGAGTGGAGGGATTTGATGGAGACATTCCATTTAAAACAGTGTGTTCCAAAAACTCTCTGTCTGCACAGTCTGGTTGTGGGTGGCTGCATAGAATTCTATCTACTGCAGAAGAAAGTTTCTCTGGTGATGACTGTTTTTCCATTCATGGTTTCTTTGACTAATATATAGTCATGAAAGCACATCTTAATTCAAGATGTCAATTGTTTTCAAGTGCAAAGGATAGACATAAAGAAAATAGTCTGAGCTACAAATTCAGCACAATTTCACACTAAATGAAAGGTATTATTTATTTATAATTGTGGATTTACATATTAAAAAACACTCAAATTTCTTTAAAATATATAAATAACATTTGACTTGCAAATTACAGATAATCAAAGATACATGGATGAAGAAATTGGTGTTGAGCTATGTTATTTTTTAACTATTTTTGCAAAATATTTTATACATTTAAAAGCATAATCAAGTTTAACATACACTTAATTAAATGTTCTTTCATTTATATGTATTATGCACATGTTTATTTATAAACCATCTGTATTTATACATAGAGGGGGGATATGCAATGTTTTCCTCTCTGCAATTTATTAAATATAACTATGAAAAATCCTCTAAATAATTTTATAGACTCTGGAAAATAGCTTTCTTTAAACATGTGGTGGTCAAATTTTGCTATTAATAGCCTGTTCCCTCATGGATTGGTATATCTTTTTTTGTCCAGGTACTCTTTTTAATTGTGAGGATTTAAGAGTAAGAAAGAAATTTGGAGTCCCTGTTGATTTCTCTTTTGGAAATATGAGAAACAGCAAAATATTTGGGATTCTCAGAACCCTAATAAAGGAAGCTCAATAGGTAGCAAGAAATTTAGGTGTTGGGGAGGATTCGGTGTGGAATGGTAGAGTGAATAAAAATCTTTCCATTAAGCTGGTTTCTGAGTCAAAAATTTACCTCTAGAGAAACTATTCAAGATGAGTACAAGAGAAAGAAAAGAGAAACTGACAGAAAATGCAAGAGAATGTTCTAGAAATAGTAGTGAGGCCGGTGAGGTCAGAAGAAGGTATGTCAGGGGAAAGGCATAACATAGGAGGTCTGGTGAGTCAGACATGAGGCTATGTATTCACTGGTTTCTTGCAAGCAATGGCAATGAGTTTAGTTATTGAGATGAAAAGTCATGGAGAAGGAATTGGAAGAGATCATATGTATCCCTCTGAGTCATCCTGGAGGCTGTGTGAAAATACAAGAAAGCCAAGAGGAGAAGGAGGTAGACAATGAAAGAATAATTCTCCAGAGAAGGTGCTCACCATAGTCAGACTGGCAGCAGTACAGATGGAAAAGGCAGATCACTAAGCAAGGGCATGCTGACAGATCTACTCTGGAATGTGAAAGACTTGTTCACTGTAAGTGAAAATGTCTTTAATTTAGAAAGACTGTGAGGGCAGGGTTGTATTTTAAATCAGGAGGCGCGCTCTCTCTCTGGCTTCCTTCCACACTCCCTCACTCTCCCTCCAAATATGAGATCTTCATGAAATACAGTGATGGTAATAAAAGGAGAAAAAATGTTCACAAATATCTTCATGAAATAACAGTCATGGTAATAAAAGAAAAAAATGCTCACAATTTTAGTTTCAACTGAAGACATATAATGTAAACTAAGATAATAGGAGTTAAAGTATATATACTCTAATAAAAATGCTGTGTTTTCATGTCTAAGTTAGTTAATATATACACAATTCCCATACATAGAATTTATTTGTCATGAATATTGTATAATGAGAATGGGACCCAAAGAACATTACTTGTTCTTAGAGCAGAGAGCTGGTATTTGTAGAACTAATGTCTCTGTATCTAATATCCCCGCTTGCTGCTTTTCCTGGTGACTAAACATAGAATAATTAAATCTAAAATTATAAGACTAATATTACTAAGGAAAAAGAAGGAATACCATGATTAAACACTCGGTTTCTTTAGGTATAAAAGTTAGATAAAATTATCATCCCTTTTGATGGAGGAATAGCACCTTGCACGAGAAAAAGCATGAGCAGTGTTGTCTTAGGGCACAGATAGTATTTCAGGAAGGGTGTAGTCAATTTTGACCATGGATGATGATAAACCAAAAGGAAAGATGGTTTTGAATTGATTTACTATTTTTATATAAACAGCATAAAGAATTGTGGGGACTTTGACAAGATCAAATCGAGTGAGGGAACAATTTTAGTTTTAGAGGGAGAGAAATTAAACACAGACAACACATTTTTGAAGTGATTTTGTAAAGCAGAAAAGAAAAGAGTCAGAAGAGATACCCATTGAGGACATTCAATGTCCTCTTGCTTGCTAAACTAGAATAATAGGCTACTGTTACTACCCTCATCAAAGCAGAATTTAAAGAACATGCATATGGAAATGTTGGAAGTGCAGGACATTGTCTTATTCTGCTTTTATTGAATACAAATGAAAAAACTTAGCTGACAGTAAATCAAAAGAGATGGAGAAAATGGAACAAATAGGAGATGGAGCATGCTCAAGCTTCCTCCTGTAAAAGCCAAGATGCTCTGATTGCAGATTTACTTGGAATGGTCTGGCACCACACTGACCTTCTAACTGACCTTCTAACAGATATACTGCAACTCAGAGTTTGACAATGTGATACTTGGAAGGCATAATTGCATAGTCAGTGGGGATAAAGTAGTGAAATCTTAATGGGTAAAAGAATAGCAATAATTAGTAAAATAATAGATTCATTTAGATTTTGTCTGACAAAAATTGATTAAAACCTCACTGTCTTCCTTCTCTTCAGTATTTTTCTCTTTTTCTTTAGATATACAATATTTTTGAAAGTTTTTCTAAAGGTCCATTTATAACATTGAATACTCATTTGAAATCTACAGGAAAATCTTTGAAAATTATTAAAGAAGCTTTGATTGTTTCTCTATGAAATAAATAGCTATCCCCACGCAAAGATATTCCATGACAATATTCCAAAAGATTTTTCCCTAAAACTAAAAGAAAATTTATTATTAACTTATTTTTATTACCACTTGGAAATTTGTTTTGGGAAAAGTGTTTGCTATCTTCACGCAACTATATAGACTTATCTCTAAGACTTAAGAATAATTTTCTTCATCAATATTTTAGGTACATAAATCTGAGATGAATGACAAAAATTAGAGAATATAATGATTTTGCCTTACAGTCCATAATCTTTAACTTATTTAAAAGTATGAACATGTGTGCCATGATGCATATTGCTACAATATGCATCAACGTTTCTTTGCTCCATTCACCACTGTTTTTATGTAAAGGTCAGTAAAATTATGTACATAATACAAATGCAGAATTTCTTTTCAGCTTTCTGGGGAAAATGCTGAGAAGTCACAATATCATTCATCAATTTATTTTCTTAATGTTTTAAATATTACTCCAAAAATGGAAGTATGATAGGTTTTCTGTCTCTTGTTGTTTTTCTAATGTTTTTCTTTCTACACAATTGATTTGGGGAAGATTCAGATAACATAATCAGAGATGCACTGCCTATAGTTCTCAAAAGTGTTTACTATTTAAAAAACGTACTCTACCTTTAAAATTCAAATTATTTTCATGGTAATTCATAGAAAAATATCAATATATGAACTTATTCAGCAACCTAGGCAAGAACAGGCCTGAGAGAGCCAACTCTACAGGAGTAAAAGCAAATCCAGACCAGGGACATTTACAAAAACACGACTGAGTCAGCAACCCAGGCCTGAGTAGACCTGAGACAGCAAACTTCACAGAACCAGGTACAGGGGAGCAACCACTGAGGGAACAGCCAGAACACAGACCTCCGTGAGTCCGGACATGAGTCTGGGACCTCCAAGGAAGTAGGCCTGAGCCAGGAAATCTGCAGGTCTGGGTATGAGTCTGGGAACTCCAAAGAAGTAGGGAGAAACCAGAGACCTCTTGGGTCTGGGTGTGAATCTAGGACTACAAGGGAGTATATGTGAGTGAGAGGAGTGAGAGAGACAGAAAAGACAATATGGTTTCGGGCTCAACATAGCAAACAAAATGGTCTAGTGCATGACTAGAATATTGTTTTTAGTGCTTGGATATGATAAGTTTAGAAGATATATAAGCTTATATAAAATTTTTTCTGTACTTCCTCAAATAATTTGACAGTGAAAAATATTAATGAATACAATTTATAAAGCATAATAAGTAAATAAAGCATAACTTATTAAAACTAATAATTATAATTTTTCTTGCATTTCCAAATAATTTCAGTAATTGTGAGATGCTTTTAGTGGAAATTTCTAAGTGACAAAAAGTGTAATTGATAAAATAAGAATGATATTCTTGTCAACTCTAGGGATATCATGCAGTCAAGTAAAGAACAAGGACATGAAGTACTTTGGTGGAAATTTGAAAGAGTGTCTTTCAGTGCAGCACCCAAAATACATTACTTTTACATTACTCATGAGCTGTAACATAGATCAATGATGTCCTTTGAACTTAATGGGCCATAAAGTTTGCGTGAATGAGTTGACAAAAACAGCAATAAAATAAAACAAAATAAAATCCCTGAAAAGTCTAAATTTTAATCTCATCAAATCTAAAGAAGATATCACTACATTTGTACTTAATTGGCTCCATGGGGCAGCAAGAAGAAAGATACAGAAAGAAAAATATTTTACACAAAAACTGACAAGGACCTGAAACATATTCATAAACTCTAAAGGAAATTGCGTTGTGTCTTGATTTGAGCAAACTAATTGCAATTAACCTACATACACATACATAATATTTGATTGCTATCATTTTCTTTGATGCCATCCCTTGTAGGAGACCTGGGACACTGTTACCAGAAGGAAATCCACAGACCTTAGTCTTCATTTCTGTTAGTTTACTCTATCTTGTTTCAAGGCAATATGGAGGACTACACGAAACACTCATCTTTATTTTTCTTGACTTGGAACCTAGGTAAAAAAAATCTAGAGGGGCCTTTTCTCAAAAGTATTGCAAGGCAGGTGAACTACTCTCTTCCGCCTAAACTTAGGTTATAGTTGAAGCATAAAACAGAAGACAAAAACCTTGAAGAAAAAAACAAATCTGTAGGGATAGTCTTACTTTGAAGAAATAGGGCATTTGAACTATCTGTTTATCGGAAGAAAAGTAAAACCAACTACTTTCCTAGAGTTCAATACAGCACAAATACTCCCTGGAAGGCACTGTGATTTCGACTCTTGCTGATCTCTAGTGTCAATGACAACCAGGAGAAAAGGCTAGGCTTAGTTGAAAACAGCCTTGTTAAGTGTTGAAGACATTCCTGACAGAGTACTAGAAGTAAAAAAAGCTAAAGGAAAATTTGTCTGTTCTCTCTCTCTCTCTCTCTCTCTCTCTCTCTCTCTCTCTCTCTTCCTCACTCTCTCCCCCCTCTCTCTTCCTCTCCCTCTTTCTGGGGTGACGCTTCCAATCATCCCATACTCTTTGGGTATAGGGGTGTCATTTTTGACCAAACATACACAAAATCAAGTTCATGGAAACATGAAGCAACACTGTTTAACATAAAAGTTGAGTTCACTAAGGATGGTCATGCTTAATCCTAAAAAAAATATTATTTCCTATGTGTCTTTAGAATATGGCTATTCTTATTTCAAACTATGATCTTCTCTTTTCTGAAATATCAGTAATACTACCTACTTTCCTGCCTTACAGAGTGCAAAATTAGAGCCCATGTGTGAATGAAATGTGAACTAAGGCCAAAAAGGCACTACCTCGACTCTCTTTTCTGCCATTAGACATCATTGCCCCTTTATAGGAAACAGGGGAGATTGAAGATAAATACAAATAATTGGAATAGCAACTGCCTCTGATTATATATTCCAAAACTAAAATGTTTTCTGATGGAAACTTATTCCACTCTATCTCATTCAACTTCGTAGTTGATTTTGCTGAGAGGCTCTCAGTTAAGTGTCTTCTTTCTTTTTAATACCCAACAAATGCAATTGTAAGAATTATTGATGATAATACCTAGTAATAACTAAATGTAGCAAGAGTTTTCACTTTAAAAATACTAGGATTGCCGGGCGGTGGTGGCGCACGCCTTTAATCCCAGCACTTGGGAGGCAGAGGCAGGCGGATCTCTGTGAGTTTGAGACCAGCCTGGTCTACAGAGCTAGTTCCAGGACAGGCTCCAAAACCACAAAGAAACCCTGTTTCAAAAAACCAAAAAAAGAAAAAGAAAAAGTATATGACAAAGCTCTTGTGTCCTGGGATGAGGAAGAAGTCAGGGCCTAGACCAAGTCTTTGGGAGCCCCCTGGCTTGAAACGTCTTATCATAAAGGAAGGAACTCAGCATTTGGATTCTGCCCCCACATTCCCCAGACCTTCTATACAGCATGACCCCAAAGCCCATTTCAAACATTAGAGAATTTTTGTTTGCATTGACTAATACCAGCTGTGTTTGGTGTCAGACTGTTGTCAGACAATGTAAATCTCAGGGGTGATCCCGTATTGTAGACCTGGCCCATCATTTGGTCAGTAAGCGTGGGCTCAGTGTGAAAGGAGGCCAGCTGTGGGCAGTCTGGGTGAGAGGGTGACAGGGACAGACTAGCTCGTCTACCAGGTCTTGTCTGCTGATCTTGCTGTAGCGGGTTGCCTAATACCCAGATGTCCCACCCCTGAGGGGACAGGAGATATTGACACAGTTGGTACTGGGTGCACCTGGCTTTGACCCTGCCTTCCCCTGCAGCAGTCAGGGACAATCAGGATGGCATATGTAACCCTAGGTAGCTTCATGCACAGNCACACACACACACACACACACACACACACACACACACACACACACACATATATATATATATATATATATATATATATATATATATATATATATATAATCATCCTATCAGTTTTGTTCCCCTGACTAATATAGAGGAATAGAAAACAGGAAATGCAGAAAGGGATAAAATAAATATATACATAGTTAGATATAAAAATATATGTAAGCATATATATAGATACTGTGTATGTATATTTATATATGTATTATGCACTGGGTATAAGTATGGAATTTACTTTGTATTTATGAGCTTTATCTCTGATTTATTATTAATAAAAGTAAACCTTGAGGGAAAATCACTTTGGCATTTTAGATTTCCACTGAGAAAATGAGGATTAAGGAATCTACTTAGAGTACAGAAACAGAAATAAAATCTAATTAGTAATTATAGCTTATAATTATTTACAAAGCTACTTTGCAGACCTAAAGCCTGATGGAAAATGTTCAATATAGACAAATGTTTCTTTTTCAAATAAGTAGATGAATACTACTGAGAAAGAGATAGTCAGTATGGTACTCAAACCCATTTTGAAAGACAGTTGGAGACTGTGATCGATGACAATGAGGTATACTATATTTCCACCAAATGGTTCAGAGAGACAAGGAAACTCTCCTTTCAGAATATGCCAACTGATGAAAGTCCCCTTTTCATTTATCAGTTTCCCAATAAAAACATTCAGAATACAGATTAAAAACCCCAAAGTTCTGCTTTGCTTGACTGAATTTTCAAGACTGAGACCCATCCACAGAAGTGAAACTTTTGTTTTGCAAAATATTTTGGATGGCATGGTAATTATCCCGAGATCTTAGATCTGTTTGTAACAGAGAGTGATTGAGTGATTCAGTAACCTTTATCAAATTTATAGAGGTTTAGGTTTAGCACAAATAACCAGCGAGATAGTTCTTTCTAGGGTATAAATGATTAATTGAGAGGAGGTTAAATGCTTTGGGAAAAGTTTATTAAATTTTCTAGGAGCCAAAAGTGTCATTTAACAAATGGTTACTGCCTCTTCCATCAAAATAGCCTGTTACACCCAGGTCATGTATCACATGCCAGGTAAATATAGTTCTTGTCTTGGTGATTGAGCCAGGGAATTTTAAAACGTTTCTAAAAGAGGATAAGATGAAGCAGTAAAGAATTGGTACCAAAAAATAAGTCTACAGCCACCCTGCAGCTCTTAGTATGTCATTAACTCACAATTCCTTTCACATTAGCCCACTTTACCACTGCAGAGTGCGATCAGCTGCAGCATTTATCAATGCACACAAAGAATCAAAGCAGGAAGAAATGTGCTCTTCATTGTCGATCAGGGGAGCCAATTGCAACGTCTAGTAAATCCCTGTCTAAGTCATTGAAGTGCAAAGCAAGCAAAAAAGTCGCTTCTCCACAGTCTGCCTTTTCAGCAAGATTTGACAGCTTAAAGAACTATTTGAAATGTGTGATGACAATCATTAAGTGTCTATCACACAAGGATTCAGTGGTCATGTGCTGCATGTACACTGTAGGACTACGGGGCACATGTTAATGCTATTGAATTAAGATGATTTCAGCTACTCGAAACAAATTAACAGATATCACACATGGTCCTCTCCTTTGAATCGCTGTAAACAAAAGTCACTTCATGAATTGCTTCACAATTCTTCAGTTTTGTAGTATGCCCATGCTGTGGAATAATCCTTCTGTACACTATGTGAATATATGTCGTTATGATTGGTTTAGAAAACAAGCTGACTAGGCAATAGTTGAACAGGATAAAGTTAGGCAANGTCATTGGTTAGTAAAAAACTGACAGGCCTGCAGAGAGACAGGAAGTATAGGTAAGACAACCAAACAAAGAGAAAGCTGAGATGAAGAGAGATGGACTCAGAAAAGATGGCAGCCATCTGCCAAGCAGGCACAATATATTGAAAAATGAGGCAAAAAGCCATGAGCCACATGGACAAACATAGATAAGAAATATTGGCTAATTTATGTGTAAGAGTTAGCTAATAAGAAGCCTGAGATATAGGCTGAACATTTATTAGTAATATTAAGCCTTTGTGTTGGTTATTTGGAAACAGCTCAATAACGGAAACACTCCGCCTATATACCCATTTATCCTGTGATTCATCTTGAGCAAAAATTTTATTTGAATCATATTGGAATGAAATTCTAACCTTATCCAATTTGTGGTGCAGGAGGGTTATCTTTGTTAACTCCAATCTAATAATTACATTTATGTTATGGAACTGATGGGATCCCTGAGCCGCAAAAAAGATTTGATCAGTTTGGCATAATTTATTACAAAAAGGTAACAGTCTTCATAGCCAATGTAGCAATAGTTTATAAAATGCAATTGCATAAAATATCTAGTCCTTTTTAAACTATATTTTCTATAGATACCACCATGGATTGCTCAATCCCGACCCTCACAATTATTGTTTTTACACAGTAATTAATCAAATAACAGTTCAAAATAGACATCTTAAAAATCTTCACTTCTAGTCTATATTTCAGTTTATCTTCTAAAAATACATGATCATATTTTTCTATGATATCCACTGATTTTTATGATTTGGGGAGAACTATCAGTGTCAGGCCATATTTACTATTAGGGTCAAATGATGGTTGGATTGTTTTAGAGGTATAGTTACCTAATAGTTGCCTTGATAAATTTTAAAGTCAAATGAGTAAAAGAATGGGGTTAGAAAACTTATCACATACATTTAACATTATCTCATACAAAACTAAAATTTAAATGTCATAGATATATTTGTGTTAATTACAACTAAAATGCTTCCTATCATTAGCCATCAAAAAACAATCTTACGTACAGAGTGAGTGAGATAGTTCAGTAGGTTAAAGTTCTGGCTGCCAAGCCTGATTACCTGAGCTTCTTTCTATTTTAAAATGTATTTTCCTATACTCTTTTATTCATTTTGCATATCAAAAAAGTTCCCCCTTACTCCTTTCCTTCTTCCCCCACCTCCCCTTAATCCACCCCCATCTACTCTTTAGAAAGTGTAAGACCTACCCTTGGTTAGTCAACAAAGTCTGGCACATTCAGCTGAGGTAAGATCAAGTCCCTCTCCTGCTGCCATATCATATGGATGGGTTTAGATCCTGGTCCCACAGCAAGGGGTTACACAAACTTCCTGACATATACCCAAATGACGCACAATCATACCACAAGGACGCTGCTCAGCCACGTTCAGAGCGGCATTGTTAGTAATAACCAGTTGTCATGGAAACAACCTAGATGCCCCTCAACCAAAGAATGGATAAAGAAAATGTGGTACAGTTACACAATGAGGTACTGTTCAGCTGAGTTTCATCTCGAAAATACACATGGTGAAAAAAGAATTCTGCCTGCCAAAAGTCACCCTTTGACGGCCACAGGTATGCTGTATTGCTCATATACTGACACATGCTCACACAGAAAAGTCAATTTAATTAAACTATTATTTAGTGATATTTAAATGAATCTTAATATATACCCAATGCACAATTAAAAGCAATAGTGTATATATACATTACTATATTACTACTAACTGCTTACACAGGCTTAAAATTGACAACTCAGCAATGAGCAATGTACCTAGTGTATACTTCTTAGCTTCCAGTATAGTTTCCTATGAAAAGGTAAGAGTTTCTTGGGTACAGCTAGTTTTAAGCTTAATCAAGAAACTTGCAAGACCCTACAATATTTTTAATGTTATAGAGTAAAGAAATTATAAAAAGTATAATAATGAATGAAAAAATATGGACAGCAGATATTCTAAAGA
This sequence comes from Alexandromys fortis, assembly GCF_014885135.2. Lineage (NCBI taxonomy): Eukaryota > Metazoa > Chordata > Mammalia > Rodentia > Cricetidae > Alexandromys > Alexandromys fortis. The sequence goes on from NW_026067998.1 coordinate 972,310, forward strand.
TAAGAAAGGAAACACAATTTTTTAATTAATTAATTTATTTATTTATTAAAGATTTCTGTCTCTTCCCCACCGCCACCTCCCCT
>NW_026067998.1:973932-981704 GCF_014885135.2 Alexandromys fortis
TCCTTCCATTTTCTGGTGTCCTCCTCTATTTCTTTCTTCAAAGACTTGAAGTTCTTGTCAAATAGATCTTTCACTTCCTTGGTCAGGGTTACCCCAAGATATTTTATGCTCTTTGTGGCTATCGTGAAAGGTGATGCTTCTGTGATTTCCCTCTCTGTTTCCTTATCCTTAGTGTATAGGAAGGCAACTGATTTTTTGGAGTTGATCTTGTATCCAGCCACGCTACTAAAGGTGTTTATCAGCTGTAGGAGTTCTTTGGTAGAATTTTTGGGGTCGCTTATGTATACTATCATGTCATCTGCAAATAACGAAAGCTTAACTTCTTCCTTTCCAATACGAATCCCCTTGATCCCCTTATGTTGTCTTATTGCTATTGCTAGAACTTCAAGCACTATATTGAAGAGGTATGGAGAGAGTGGACATCCTTGTCTTGTTCCTGATTTTAGTGGTATGGCTTTGAGTTTTTCTCCATTTAATTTAATGTTAGCTAGGAAACACAATTTTAAATTAATATTTATATAACTGGACATAGTAAAGAATGATTTAAGATAACAAAAATAGAAAGCTTATTAGAGATCATGATAGCTCCAAAAACACAAAAAATATCATGATGATGATTGCTTAATATTATTTGTTATCAATTGAACTAGTGGGCTTAAAAGAAAAAAAATAATTTTAATTCAGTGCCAGGAATAAGCAGGATAAAATTGAAATACGTTCAATTTTAAATTAAAGGGACAGATATCCTGCTGTTATAGAGGACCTAGGAATCAATTGGAAAGACCCAAACATAATAATTTCAGGAAAGAAAGGATTAATAAGTATAATAATTTGAATACTTCAAGTATATAGAAAATTTGTGAATTCACAAATATCCTTCTCCTTTATGATAAAAGTTCCATTTTTTTTGTTAAACACTGATAGAACAAGAGAAAGAATGAACATTTACACTGATCCTATTTATAAACTGTATTCAACCCACACAAATAAGTAGTTTAATAAATTTGTTTACTGAAGTCATCAATAACTCATCTTTATTAGAGAAATAAGAAATAAGAATTAAGATCTGCTACTTTGTCATATGGAGAAGTTGAAGTCCAATTGATTTATGGCTGCAATAACCATCATTGAAAATCTAAAATCGACTTTTTGTAAGATAAATTGGGTAATGATTCCAATGTAAATGTTATAGTAGATGAAACTAGGCTGAAAATACTAGTAATCGCTGATTAATATTAGTATCATAACACATATCCTAATCAGATATTATGGACTTTTCTTATTATGTAAAAGAAATAACTGCCACCATGAAAGATTATTACTTTTGTGAAAACAAATGTGCTTTTAGGAGATTAGTCCTAACTATGTATGCTAAGGTTTGATAGACTGAATTGAATCATAATGAACATAAGAGAGATATGATTAGAAATTTTCATAAACAAAGTTATTATCATATAAATTTTTAGTAAAACTATTTTTTTAGAAGTCAATGGTAAGAGATAAGAATTAAAACAGGATAAGGGCAATGTCATAGATTATCAGAACTTTTGAGCACTATACAATTTTCAATATATGAGTCAATTTCAATACTTGTTCCTTGTTTCAACATGAGCTCAAATGAATAAAAGCAAAAGGAAGTAGATATATTTTAAAGATTGTCACTGTACTCTGAGTGAGAAGGTTCTGAAAAAGATGATAGAGTTGTTAACTGTGTTAGATATGATTATGGCATATTTTTGTTTACTTAGCATTTTATTTATTAGAGTTTGTAACAGAAGTAATTTTTAGTAAAATGTTTGCGACTTAAAACAATCTAGAAGAGAATATAACAATGGTTACAAAAAATGTGAAAGAATGGGAGTTAAAACCTAACAAAACTGACTAACAAAATTGTCATTATTGCTTTGAGAGTTTTCTATTAAAAATATAATAAGCATCGTAAAATTAAACCCAAAATATCAGTCATCTTCCAAGAAACAAAGATTCATGGCCCAGAACACTGATTTTGTGTATTTCCAATTAGTGATTTCAGGGAGAATTGTCATCATTTATTTTAAAATTGCATTAACAATCAAGGGAAAAATGTAAATCTGAGAATAATTGACGCAAAGGATATCTAGGATGATAAAATTGAGAAAATGTAAAGAATACAATTCTGAGAAAATAGAAATTATAAAAATAAGATACTGGAGAGTCTTTATTCAGTAAGTATAATCTTCATCAGCTAACAATTTTCTAAAAAGAAAAGTGATAAATGTAGTCAATTTTATTGGTTTCCCAAATATAAAACCAACTTCTTAAATTTAATCTAAGCAATCAGAAATAATGTAATAAATTATTAGGCTCAATAAAAGACAGGAGTCTTTTATTTGAAGACAGTGAAGGGGCACAGGATTTTTTTGTAAAGAAGAAACCAGACATCAATAAAAAGGGATGGTACTTCAGAACTGCTGTGGGACAATGGTCTTTTATCCTGTTACTTGTATTATTTTTAATAAAATGCTGAATGGCCAGTAGCCAGGCAGGAAATATAGGAAGGGAGAGCAGGGAGGAAGTAGAGGTGGAGCAACGAGACTTCTACTAAGGGAAGTTTCAGTTTGGAGTCATGACCCAGATGCAGAGGACACAAGATGTGACTGCCTCACCAAAACAGGTACCAAGCCACGTGGCTAACAGAGACAAAAATTATGTACAAATATAAGTTATAGGAGTTAATAAGAAGTCTAATATACTAGGCCAATAAGTTTATAATTAATGTAGACCTGGCAGGACAGAAACCTCAGTCAACAGAATGGTGCTCGGTCAACACAGAACAACAAGAAAAAAGGTATTTGCAACTTGCTTTGAACAAAGTAACATTTTCCTGTAAAATATTGTAAAGGTTTTTGATATCTTTTAGCTTATTAGGATCACATATATTCTGAAATAATTGAAATGATATCTTTAAAAATGGCATAAAATAATTTTGACTATAGAATTATATATTTAAGCAAATTATTCAAATTTGAATACAAAATTAAGGCAGCCTCATAAATGCTTATGGATTTCCATTTTATGCACTTTTTATTTAAATACTGTGAAGATATATTTTAGGAATATGAAAATGATATTCAAGGAAGTATAAAAATGTACTAACCTAGAGGTATGATGATAAAATTCTAGGGTGACAGTTAAGAGAAACAAGAAATGAACTGAAGGAAATTAATGCAGAGCATCATCAGTTTGAGAAGCATATCTCCCAAAACTGTGATTAAGACACCAGTTATAGCCATGACATACTGACAAGGATCTACTCTCCTGTCTCACCCTCTCCAGCATGTGTACTCTTACACACTTTAGATGTAGAATATGTACGAAGTATTCTAGCTATAAGGAAAAATTAAGATTTTCACTATGTATAGTAGTTCTTCAAAGAGTAAAATATTATTTGTTTTATATTTAGCAATTCTTCTATACGATCCTTTTATTTTGCTTTCCATGTAGTACCCTGTAATCCAAGATGAAATCTTGGTACGATCTATCTCTTTACATTGCTATTGATTGACTTTTAGACGAACTTGATGAGCAACGATGTGGAAGTCACGAGAAGAGCAGGCTGGGCTATTTATTTTTCCAGATTCTCTTATCAAAACTGTAATTTCTAAAAGGTGTTTTAATTCCAGAAAAAAAATCATCATCAAACGATTTCTTCTTATTGTCTAGCTAGCTCTTCCAATTGAAACCTTTCCTGTCGAAAGGAGAAGAGAAATTTGTAAAACCTAGGAAATAACTTTTTAAACTTACCATGACTCAAGAAGCTCATGAAAAATACAAGATCCTGTATACTCAGAAAGTCCAAGAATCAAATGCCCCCTCTAAACATTAAAGATACATTAATCTGTTTCTGGAAAAAGAGGCTATTCCGTGGAGCTGTCTGCAAGTTGCGGCAAGGAAGTACACAGACACAAGTCTGTTCAACAATGCCGACGTGGGCTTTTCAGTGAAGCAGTAGCCTTTAAGTCATCTGTGCCCTATAAGAACTCTTTCTTATAGATCTATGTTCCTTCAAGTAATTTAGTGAACTCATTGGTTTGTAACATAGACATCGATGGGATCAAATCTTTGGTTTCTTTGATGCCTTCTCTGGGATGGGTAGATATTGTTCACATGTCCCCGGGTGGAAGTTACAGAGCTTTCTTTTGCAGTTCGACTCCTTAAAGATAATGTTAGCACATCCATAGTGCTGTTTCTAACCATTGCTCTTTGGGTCCTCAAAAATAATGGCAACTGACTTAGAAGATCGAAATGTCATGTTTTATTCAATTACATGGATCAAAAAATCTCTAGGAAGTCTCTCCACTAAATAAACTTACTCAAATTCCTAAAAATTGTTCTTGTTGAAACATTGACAAATGCAGAGGCTAATATTAAGAATGTCCCTAGGAAAGAGTCTTTTAAGTAAAAATTGGCTTTGGATTTATCTGGTATATAATAAGACACTGTGACTTTCTAGCTGTAGAAAAAAACAATACCTACTATCCTTTGACACATAGACTCGAATTATCACTCATGGAGAGAAGAAATAGGGTCACACCCCAAGGGTAAGGCTTTAGTTAACTATAATTACTTTCAATAACATCAAAACTGTTTCTAAAAAACCTATAGAGTATCCCAGATCACTTTTGACTGCTAGAAAGCTTAAATAGATTTGGAAATAATTTTAAGGCCTTAAACTCTTAATCCAAGACAAGGGTAGAGAACTAGCAGGCTTCCACATAGCATTAGAAGTGGAAACTATGTCTTTTTTCTTTTTCTTTTCAACAAATAGGTCGACGGATACAGCTAAAAATAAAATACTAACTCTGACTTGAAATATAGCATAGTTGTAATGTCAATTGAAGGATCAACTTCAGTAAAGTTCATATGCTAAGGTTACGATATTGATTTTGAAGGATAAGTATCCTGAGACTTCTAATTGGGACATTTGGACAGAAATATTCTAAACATCACCTCTACATGGTCTGATTTATGAATCTTCAGTCAGTCTCCCCTCCTTCTGAAGAAATTAGCACATCCCTGTGTTATCAACACAATGTGGGGATTTTGTATCAGAGGAGACAGAAACACCACCGAAAACAACAGGCAACTTCACACACCCCTTAATTCACAAAACACTTATTCGCAGTAATCATGCACAAAATTAAATGAAAACAAAATTGTACCCATAAATTATGTATTATGGAAGCAAATGTATTATGGGTAATGGATCTTGAAGTGTGTTATCATAGAAACACAAATGGATATATATCAACATCTAGATGGCCAGAATCGAGAACTATCCCCTTTAGGAATGATAATGACATTATTGAGAACACAATCCTTTATTCAGAGTAACTATGTTACAAAAGCTATCAGATGCCTTCATGGATCATCTGGAGTTTTGTTTATCTTCTCACTCATCCTCTTATTTCGTCTCCTCTTCTCTCCTCCCATTATTATCTCCATCTTCCTTTCTTTGAAATTTCCTTTTCATGGTTCTAAAATTTCCATAGATATTCATTGCAAGTGAAGAGATAAGCATGGCCTCTTGCTGTGCAAGATGACTGGATAGATAAATCCTCCTAATAAATGTCTGACTACCTCCCAACATGGCATAGCTACTTTTTTTTCTGGTCTGAACTTGTTCTCTCCTTAGGGAGTCTCTCCAAAGAAGAGAGCTGCAAGCATACATAAAATGTTACCCCATATTTAAAGAAGGAATTTTATCAGTTAAAGTCATTTATCATGCATTCTACTTTTGTGTAGCTACAGATATATGGTGACATTTATTTTAGCCAATAACAACGAAAAAGAGAAATAACCTAGGCATCCATCTGTGTCTGATTAGATTTACAGCTGTAGTATATTAACTTTAACAAATTTATACAGTGTGCCAGCTAAAAAAAATGCAAACTCGGTGTCACAGCATAAGCAAATACCACATTTACTTTTAGCAAAACACACATTTTAAAATAATACAGAAATATTACATGTACGCATTCTTCAAAGTTGAAAAGGCCAGAAACTTTTATCTATACTTAAAACTATACAGGAGTAAAATTGTGTATACGGGACTGGCACTGATTGGTTGAGTGACTGTGAAGGTAGACAGAGGGAAAAAAGAAGATGAACTCCAGTTTACTTTGTTTTTCCTGAGATCTATAGAGAAGAAGAAATGAAAGTACTTCACTTGCTACCATGGCTATAAAGGATGGACATCTCCTGTATAATTGGCCTTATTTTCTTGTATTGATGCTCTCTTAAAATCTATTTTTCTGTTTACTGTATTTCAAAGGAACACATAACAGGAGTTCTACTCACTAAAACATGTGTGTTTAGCATAAAGTTGTGAACTATATCATAATCCAGAGCAGATCTCCAGAGACTTTTTTTCATATTGGATGATATGTTAATTATAGTAATTAAACAATTACTATCTCTATTCTCAAGCTTCTTAATAAAAATTGCCAGTTCCAAAATATGAACAATATTCAGTTATATTGTCATTTTGATAACATCACCATTGTAACATATAACATAGTAGAATATGCGTTATATCAAGCATTTCCCTTTGCTTTTCTGATTGATGTGATTTATTCCATTTACTTAGTTGGCCACTGCTTAACAAGTGTGAACATTTCTTCTCCACTTTACCATATGAAGTTGGTATCAAATCCCATTGGATGCATCATACATGTGTGTGTGTGGGGGTTTCCATACTTTCCTTCTCCTTTCAATTGACACCACCTTATTCACAATCCTCTTTACACTCCCCAAAATACATACATAGACTCTTGATACGGGTTTTAAATTTCTGATTCTCAGACCTGTCCCAATCCACTGTGTTTTTAATCAGGAAAGCTGAATCTTTTCACTTGCTATCCTAACAAGAAGTTGGTGTTACTGTTCTTTTTATAGAGGGCAACTCAAGTGGTTAAGAACCTTTAACAGAACATTTGACTAGAAGACAATTAGGATTTAAAAGATCCCATAAACAGCCTAATGCCTCTGTCATAAGTCTTTTGAACAAACTCTTGTTCCTCTTTAGATCATTTGCTCTACATGTGTATGCGGGCTGATTTAGGGGCCTATTTGCATGTGTGTTACATGTCACATTTCTATTTAGAAAAAGAGATTGAAGGGATTGTATAACTGGGCTCTTTCATTCGAAACTCATATTGTTTGTATGCAGTGCCCACAGAGAAGTTTTAAATGGATAACTTTAGGGTATATTTTCTACATATGTACAGCAGAAAACCATGAAAACTCTCACTTTAAGCTTATCTATGTTATTTAGAGCATATCTCTAGTGAACTTAGAAGGTTTGACATGAAGGTCTAGTGGGAAAGCTTCGATCCAGCATCACCAATGTGCATTACCCAACAACCTCTGTGGTAGGGAACTGGGCTCTGATCATGCAGGCACACATGCCTGTTCATTCTTTTCTAGCACTGTGCTTGAGGCATTGTACTTGGCTCTTTTTATGACCTATCCGCTGAACACTCTCATCATGGAGAAGGAGGTATTTTAAAGACACTTCTCATCTGTCCTCTAGATCCTCTTTCCCCTGACACTGGGAAAAACTTCTTCCAGCTTTTGTTCAAAACACTGGTCCAAACTGGCAGTTGATTTGCCTGCCAGTACTAAAGAAAGTGAAAGCTTTTGTCTTCTGTGCTTTTTAGGTTCTTTTTTAATTTTTTTTTAAAATTAATTAATTAATTAACTAATTAATTAAAGATTTCTGTCTCTTCCCC
>NW_026067998.1:981979-1019723 GCF_014885135.2 Alexandromys fortis
ACACACACACACACACACACACACACACACACACACACACACACACACACAGAGAGAGAGAGAGAGAGAGAGAGAGAGAGAGAGACAGACAGAGAGAGACAGAGACAGACAGAGACAGACAGAGACAGAGAGAGACAGAGACAGAGACGACAGAAAGAGAGACACACAGAGAGAGCTCTCAGTATGTCTTTGGTGGCAAGGAGGGGAGAATGCATGATCTCTACCTCCCTCTTCACTTTTCTTTTCCTTTTTCGCTTTTCCTCTCTTGGATCATCTCTCGTGAGTGAACATTTCCGCTATGCTGTCTTAGTTCTACTTATCATTAATCTCTGGGACCGGCATTTCCTCTCTAATTTGCAGGAAAGCTTTGAAAGGCTTTGGTCAAATACTCATTCTCTTGTTATTTTATGGCATACACTAAAATTCCTTTGCATTTTATTTTACTTAATCATTTAACTAGTGTGTGATACTATTTATCTTTATTTTAGAATAACAGTAGAAACTCCAACTATAAATAAAAATACCTTGGTGATCAGACACCTTACTTAAGGAGTGAGAAATGGGTTCTTATACGATAAGTGTTTTCCTGAGAAAATGTTTTTCAACACATATGTTGAATTTCTGCAGAATAAATGGATACTGTGTGTAAAATAAAAACAAAGAAGTAGAATGCACACAATCTTAATCAAAACATTCAAATTATAAATAGTTATCCATTTTATTTGTCTTTGGCTATTACAAAAATAAATTATAATTAATGCTCCATTTGTTCCCAATATCATTGAGTTAAAATTATATGTGAACTTATAGGTGAGGTTCAAATATATTTTTTTTCTATTTAAACACTTTCTATTTCACTTTGAAATACAAGAAAAATTTATATGGTTTTGAAATTTAAAAAATAATGTATGTAATGCTCTTTTGTTTACATTTCTTCCACTGAATTTTAAATTTAAATTTCATGGGTATTATTTTTCCATTTCTTACTGGATTAAAGAAAATGGGGATTAAACATATACTTGTATGTATATATACACATAATATGTAATATATTATATATATATAAATTAAATCATCAAATATGCAGGAAATGTCAAGCATAAAATTAGAAAAAATAATGTACCTCAACTGTCACTTTTCTACAGCACAACTTAAGTTTGTAGAAAAGTTGAATTATCATCTTCTTTGTTTGCTTTCTTATAAACAATTAATAATATTGGTAGGAAAATATCTGAACTATAGAATTCAAAATTCCTAAATTTATATTACACAGATTATAATTCATTATAAAAATTCAAGAGCTTACCCTATACATTTGATCAAAAGGAGGAAAAAGTTTTCCATCTATTTTACCATTTTGTATGACACATTATCTTATGTGCAAAGCTTTTTATTTGCACAACTTTTCTGTATCAAACTGTTTTGTTTTTCTCTACAGCTTCTTTTTCAAAAGTAAGGTACTAACTACAGATACTGGTGTTTAGGATCATGAAACTGGCAGATGGCTGCTAATTTATGATTGGATGGATGGGTGGCAGTGTCTTTGTTAGACTAATGATACTCTGTTAAATCACAAGGGAAAAAGGAAGGTTGTGGATGTAGTAGACGATAAAAGCTTTATGCAATCTCCAAGAGTGTGTGAAAAATAGACATAGACCATGAACCTGGAAATTTTGTCTCCAGTTTAGACATGGAAAATGCTTCCACAGACCATGATTAGACTGGGAGGAGACATGGTCCCCTCAAAGGCCTTCAGTTGTTTTCAGTGGCTTTGTGTTCTTCAGCTCTCCCATCATCTGCTCCAGATGCCGCCTTCTTCCTGCTTTGTTTTCGGCTCCTCCCCCAATTAGGGAAGAGGTCATTGGATAACAGGCAACTTGAGCAAATCAGTATGGGGCCTTTAGGTTTCCCAGGATACTTCTTACATTGTCTGATTTCAGAAAAACTATTCCTTTGTTTGGGTGTTTTAAAAGACAATTTGAAGTTACTTTGTTGTTGTTGTTTTCTATGACAAAAACCAGAACTCACAACCATCTCTTAAAGTTTCATGAAGTGTCTGATATTAAGGCATTAGTTAATAGTCTCAACGAATTTCATTTAAGCCTCCCTACGAAAGCTAAGTATGTATATCTAGGTAAGAAAGATCTTATGGAACATAGCTGATTTACACCTTCTTCTAGTAGGACTGAGCTGAGCAGAGAAAAACTTATTTTGTACCAAGAGTTTATAAAGCGAATCATACAATTTCATGTAGTAGCTAATTCATTCTCCTACATATCTACAAAAGTAGTCCCATAAATCTTTGAAAACTGTATCATTTAATAAGAAGTAAGTAGTAATATTGCTTGCAATTCATTTTTTAAATATTAACAATTTAAGAGTTCTTCAAAAATTGTAGATTATTTCAACAAGCATAATTTTAACCCCATAAAATTATAACTCATAGTGAAAAAATAATTTTGCATGTGCTTATTTTCTAAATATTGTGATGGGGTCAGAGGTAAGAATTACTTTGTTAGTGATAGCCATCATTTGAGTAATCTTTTCATGAAAATGACCCTATCATATGCAAATCATCAAGCTGAAATTAATTCCCCTTGTGAGGCCTATTATCTGGAATGGGCATAGCACGCAAGCAAGAAAATTCACACTCCAGGTCAGAAAAGTTTAATCTAGCTAAGTAGACAACTCAAATAGTATAGAAAGTTAGCTTAGGAAATCAATACAGCATAGGGAAGAAATACCCATATCTTATCATGGGTTCCAGCTGCCAAGGCCCCCTTATATAATAGATGACATAATTAAGATTTAATATGGACTTAACTGTTTTTCAAAGTCAGAAGTTGCAATTAACAGTAAAAGTAAACTTGTACTTTGATTTTTTCATAACTATCATGAATTCACAGTCAGAACACATTTTACTCCAAATTATTTCAAAACTATATTGAAAAAGGCATGAATAAGATAGAAAAGTGATAATGGGATGCATTTCTGAAATAACCTAACCTGTTCTTAGATGTTTAATTTATGCAAATATTTCTTCAGTGAAGTTTTCCAGGGTCTGCCATTTGCCACATACTATAAAAGTTGGCGTAATGTAGCTTTTATAGATTTTATCATAAAATATCATGTCTTTGAAATCTGAGCATGTAAAATAATTACAATGTAAAAAAGTGATATTCGATAAAATTAAGCGTAGAGAATCAAGTGAATCCAGATAAGGTTTGGATGCATTGAAGTGAATTAAACGGATGAAGGGAGCCTCATCTCCTATTTCTAAAACAGATCTCGGTATTTCAGAAGAGCTCCTAAGACATTATTATGCATGAAGTAGAACATAACTGGGGTGATACAGAGATCTGGAAATTGTGTAGCAGGAATAATTGAGACATACAAGATAATTATCTCAGAGTTTAATAAATTCTATCAAGGCTCTATGTTTCCTAAATAGAATTCGTCTCTTAAAGGGTAAAATACTATTTAGAAGAGCATGCACGTATTCAGAGTAACTTCAGAAAACCAGCTAGGATGAGTTATTTTAGAATAGAGAGCAGCAGAGTTAAATTTGCAAAGGAAAGTTTTCTGTTAACAATGAACCACTCACTAATAAAATGAACTTTACGTTGAAGTAGCCAAGGAAAAACTATGTGGGAAGTGTCTACAGCAATAAATATTAAAGACTGCACTGTTATGACATAGCCAAGAAATGAATTAAAATCAATAATTCTTTTAAAATAGAGTTTAAATATTTTTGAATATAGATACTTAGGAAGGGGTTTGAAAATAAAGTTACTGTGTGTTTGTACTTCCTGATTACTTGTATTATCCAGAATTTTGGTATTGATGTTTAGAAACTTGTACTTTCCTCTTTCTGAGGTTCTGTATAGTATTTTCTGTACAGAAACTGATCTTTAACTAGTGATCCAGCTCTCTTATCTCTTACTTCTGTCTTATAGCTCAATGTGCTAAATTATATCAGGAAATTATCTAATCTGCTGTCCGGTGCAACACACCAGACTCCCAGCATTGTACAATCAATGAATTTAATTATTTGTACAGTTCTCAGGAGTTCCTTCCAGGTGAGATCAAGTAAGCTGAGTGAGCCTTAGGACAGGCACGAGATTAACCATCAGACCACATTCTAATTTCTTACATTTGTGCCCATGATCCAAGTCTGATGGCATTCAAAACACTGCAGAGATAATGAAAGTGACAATGGAAAAAAAATTAAAAATGTATATCTGCATCAATTTAAAACCTAACCACTACTTTTATTTTGATTGGTTCCACTTGGTAGGTTGTAGGAATTATTTCCAATAAGAGGAAGTGAAAGAACGTCTCCTTCATAATTAGGGTTCACTGCAGCAGGGTGTCACTTTCAAAATAAAAGAGACAAGCTAGACAATGCAAAGAGGACAAAATGCTTAAAGCAACTTTATGCCAAATAAAACTAAGTTCAAGCAATTATGGGCATTATGATTGCACAAAGGACACATTCAAATCATCTTACTTCATATTGTAGTTTTATGAGTAAATAATATGCAAATGATGCTAAGTATTTTAGCACTCAAACTAAAGCCAACAATCAAGTCATTATTAACTTCTAAAAAGACTCACAGCAATCATGACACTTACCATGAATTGTTATGAGTCACTTAAAGGTCCTGCTTACCACCCCTAGCATGCAGCATGGAAACAATTGTCCAAAGTAAAACTTTTGGATCCAACAACATGCAAATATTTTAGTTTTAGGCAATCATAACACAGAATGCATGCATATTAAGTTTTAGTAAAAAAAAAAAAAGGTATTCTTTAAATCCAAAGCTATAGTAAACCAGGTTTTAAATCCAGTACATTTAAAGGATACCATGGTTAAATAAAGAGTAACAGACCTCAGACTATTGAAGTAATTATCTCCATCAGCTCACCTCGCCTCCCAGTCACCTGTACGTGGTCCTAATTGCACCCAGCTTGCATTGTTCCAAGTGTCCCCAAATTACTTTCCAAGTAGTTGTTCTTGTGTTTGTTGCACACACTGGTGCAGACTCTACATAATGTTTTACCGCTCTTTTCAAGGCAGAAAGACTCACTGAAAGTGCTGTCTTAATGCACTGGCTCTGTCTTCAGTAAGGATAAATATCTTATTGTTATGTCTTTCCTAGCTTTTACAGTTAACCTGATTTACTATCTGTTTTATATATAGCTCAGCTACTGGTAATGCTGCTCGTGTTATAAATTTCGTCCTCCCCCCTTAAGCTGTAGCTGAAAGCAATACCACATGTAATAACCATTCTTCTCTCCTTAAGTCCAAATTGTAACTACTTCTATTGACTTGTTTGTGCATAATAGCAGTTTCTTACCAAAACATTTAAAATACTTGCAGCCAATCCATCCTTATCCATCTTTGTTGTTTATAACATAGCTAGAGTTAAACACGTGCATATTATCTGCTAATAATGATATGCAGATAAAGATATCCATGTATTTTCCAGAATAAATTTAATTTTTTATTAAATAAGTTTAATTTTATTCATCACCTACTAAAAATTTTCAAATCACCTATTTTTAAAATGTGAAGCTGAAGAAAATGGAATAATAGTTAACATTAAACACAGTCAAGATCATAAAACATACATCTGAAGACTGTGAAACCTACATAAAATAATTTCACAAAAGGGTTTCAGATATTTGCTTATTCTCACCTAATTTGTCCTGGTTATGGTTCTTTAATGAAGACACTAATCCAGACACTAAAGTCTAAAAAAAAAAAAAAAATGACGTGAAGGTGTTAAGTTGGGAGAGTAGTGCCCAGCCCCCAGGCCTGAGAGTTGTATAGGTCTGGACTCCAAATCCCAGAATGCAACTCCCACAGGGTGTTTAAATGAATTCCCAAAAGAGGAACACATGGTCCCTTTTTCTTTCTCCTGGTGGTCGCTTTCATGGCGGTCTCCCAGTTCCCCCTCTGGGCCACCTGAGAGTGCAGGAATTCCATTAAACCTGGATATTTCTCAATTTGGCTTGTTTTGATTTGGCTTGATTGGGAATTTACATTGGCAGAGAGCTCACATTAGGAAAAATTCCTAACAGAGGGATGGACCTAACTGCAGGGTCCCTAACTTAGGAGGAGCAGTGTGGTTGCTTGAGCAGCTCAAGTGATCCTATGAAACACAAATGCACATGTTCTACACCTTTGTGTCCACCCTAGGACAACAGTTAAGTATACATAAGAAATGCAGCTGGCTTCAACTTACTTTTCAAAGTCTTCATCTACTTTTTTAATTCCCAGTTCCAATATTATTCACATCAATTCATGACTCTTGTTCATGGATGCAAAAATAAAAGAAATATATATATGGAGTTGGGACACAGACTGTAGCAAAGATTGCACTAGCAAATATAGAATGTTCTGAAAGAGGTAGTCACGTTCTAGGATTACTGTAAGTGATGAAGTACTGTTTTTATTGCAAACAAAAAAATGAAACAATGGTAAATACCCTGAAAAACAGAAAATTTAGACCTCTTGGGTATAACCCCAGGAAAAGGAAAAATGCAGGTAAAAAATAATAACACATTATAGAAATTTATTTCACTAACTCTATTAATTGTATGAGAAATGTATTAGGAATGTATTTTCTAGAATGGAGTAATAAGTTTGTAAGCATTTGAAAATATGTAGTACATAAGACAGAATCACAAAAGAACATTTTAAAAAAGGTAAAATGAAGATATTGGATATATAAATGTTGTCTAAATCTGGTAATATAAAAGAGTGGTTAGTACTTATGTAGCTTATATTAAACACTGGGCCCATCTCATGTTCAAGAAACCATATGGAAAGGAAAGAAAGAAGTAACCTAGTGTTTTCAAAGTTCAAAACTGTATAAACATACAACCTGCACTGGAAAGGGTTGAAGGGGAGGGATGAGGTAGAGAGGAGCAGAGAAAAAACGTAGAGCTCAATAAAAATCAATTAAAAAGAAAACAAGAAAGAAACACCCTCCAGTCCTCAACCCTACACAAAGAACTCTAAACCACTGAGGAAAGCTAGGAGTTATAGAGGTGATCCTTCCCAAGGAAGAGAACTCTAATCTGTGGTCCTCTGCTCAATAATCAATGATGAAAATCTACATATAGGTAATCTTATGTATACGCAACACATTATAATTTGGATTATAGGGCCATAGTCTTTTTAAACACCAGGGCCCACAGATTAATGATCCCTTTGAGGCAAGAAGGAAATCGGGTTCAATGCAACTAAGTAGTTGTTGATGTTTTAAACTTCTAGTGTCTGACCCTAAGTGGTTTATTTTAGCTATATTTAAATACAGTGCAATTTGAAAAAAAAAAAAAGAATAACACGATCCCATGTGCACAAGGAGGTATGATTACATAGAAACTTCTCGAAGTACATGTCACTTTTTCCATGAAGATGGGTTCTGGAGACAGATTCCATGTTTTATCTTCAGGGCCTAGGGCAGGATCTGTTGTGGTCTCAAACAGATAGCACGGAGGTCATCTGGGCTGTTAACCACCTCTGGTCCTGGTTGTAGGAAGGTGAAACAGACCCTAACCATGCAGGTAGTGCAAAGATTTAGGCTATTAGCAATCCTCATTCCCAGCCTTCTGACCAAAAACAATATATGCATGTCTTTCACTGAAATGACAAGCATGTGAGTTTAACATTCTTGGATTCCCTAGTGATTGTTTATGAGCATAAGAATCTTATTGCCTCTCAAAATATATGTATATAAAATAGGTAAATTTAAAAGAAAGCAGGGAGACGTGTATGGGAAAGTTAAGAGGAAGAAAATCAAAGGGGAAATACTGTAAGTAAATTATCTCTATAAAATTATAAAAGCTAAACATGCTAGCTGCAAATACAAAAAAGTTAAAACTATAGCATTTCAAAGATTTTATATCTTTCTTAATTTTAAAGAATTTTAAAGTTAATATATTCTAAATAATAAAACTTCCTTTTTTTCATTTCATATTTTCTTTCCTTACTCTTAATTAGGCCTTTAAGGATCTCATACATATGATTTGATCATAGTCATACCTACCTCACTTCCTCCCAGATCCATCTGCCTTTTCCTAACTGCACAAATCTGTGTCCTCATTTCTTTTTTTTTTTTCAATCACTGTGTACAATTTGTAATATTCATGTATTTCTAGAAGTGGGGTGTTCCACTGTAGCATGGCCCACTTACCAGAGGTAGCACTCATAGAAAAAGATCTCGTCCTTTCCCAGAAGTTTTCAACTGCTCCTCATATAAGGGTGACACTTCCTTTCTGAATAATTACATTTTCTGGGCTGGAATTAGATCTGGTTAGAGCTTGAGTGGAGTACATAAATGTTATCACAATATTGTGATTTCATATGAGCATTTACCCTGCTGTGTTTAGAGGACACCGTTTCCTTGCATCTATCTGACTCTTACATTGTTCCCATTTCCTTTTCCTCAGTGATCTTTAAGACTTGGGAAGATGTGGTGTAATACAGACTTTAGATAGAGATTCAGCTATTTAGGGCAGAAAATTCAATAGTCTCTTATTCCCTGCACTTTGGATAGTTGTGGATCTCTGGATTAATACAATACCATTTTGCTACAAATAGATGCATCTTCGATGAGGGTTCAACAGTGTATTAATCTAAGTGTATAAAGATAAATTATTATGGGTCACTTAAATACTATGCCATTTTAATAGAAAAGTAGTATTGTTTCTCTCTTGAGGACTATGACCTGACCCATGTAGTTCTTGGCAACACAGTGGTGTCAGGTATGACCTTATTCTTGTGGAGTAGGTCTAAAATCCAATTGGTTACTTCCATGCAATTGCTTCTTCCCATGATATTCTTGCCAAGTCAGATATTAATGTAGCTGGTTGAGTTCACATCTGGATACGATTTTGTTCTCTGGTACCATGTGTAGAAACTTCAAGTGCTATAGAACTAGTCCACAGAATCAAGTTTTCTTCTTGACATCTCAAATATATGGTTTCTTCAACAATAGGTCTGTGAAGTAACTATCTGAACTGAAAACAGGCTGAAATATTTAAAAGTCTCTATGTCTCCAATGGCCAAGAATTCAAAAGAGGAAACCCATTCTTGACAAGGGGATTTTTTATTTATTATTTTAATTTATTAGGAAATTGTATTTGCATGCATATATGCACACACACATGTGTGTAAATAAAATTCTTCAATAGTAGGTTTCCACGTGATGTTTTGGAAAGTTTTCATTAGTATTATTTATCCCTCCCTGAGTTATTTTCTCTACCCTACCCTCTCATCCCCAGCTCTACTTTAATCTTGCCAGTTCTGTTAATCCCCTCAAGCCTTCATAACATTACTTTCTATCTTCCCTCCCCCGAGAGTTCCCTTATGGTTCTTTATTAATTTCCTGACTTACATGGGGATTACAAATTGAAAATATGTAATTGAAGATTCAAAGCTAACATCCACAAATGAGAAAAAATGTAAAAATTGCTATCAGAATATTATTTTAAAACAACTTTACTCCTATTCTATGTCTACTGACTTTCAGTACTTACAGATGGTTAGAATTTACTATTCTGTTGTGTGATAATGTCCTTAAATTCTGTAAAGATTTGCCACTCATATTAGTTTAATAAAATGTTCATTGGTCAATACCAACTAGGAAGTAGAGTCGAGGTGACTACACTAGGAGAATTCTGTGTAGAGGAAAGGCAGAGGCGAAGTCACCAGTCAGACACAGAGGAATCAAGATGAGAATGCTGCACAAAGAAAAGGTGCAGTCCATGTGGCTAAACATAGATAAGAATTATGGGTTGGTTTAAACTGTAAGAGCTACTTAATAATAAGCCTGAACTAATAGGTGAAACAGTTTATAATTAAAATAAGCCTCTGTGTGTTTCTTTGGGACTGAATAGCTGCTGGACTAGGCAAGACAGAAACTTCAGTATACACTATTCTTTAAAGATGTATTTTGTTTTTTATTAATGCCTATATATGTGCTTAAATATGCACATGTATATACAGATGCCTTCAAGAATAAGAGGGAAAAAAAGAAAAAGAAAGAGGAAAGAGAAGAAGAAGAAGAAGAAGAAGAAGAAGAAGAAGAAGAAGAAGAAGAAGAAGAAGAAGAAGGAAGAAGTAAAACATTCTTTAAATAAATGTTAATTCTTTTAAAATGACACTCATTTTATTTTAAAAGACAGAGGCAATTGTTTAAAACATCAAAGACCTTTTGAATTTTTGTTGAAGACTTTCTCTAAGTCCTTTGGTTGAAAACACTGCCAAAATCTTACTAATTGTACATAATTTTATTTAGTCATTGTTATACTCTGCCATAGAAAAAGATCATTAAATTATAATTTAATTGCTCAAAAATCCATGAAAAAATTTTCTTGGATTTTTTTTATTTTACAATAATTATTTCAGCCAGATTTCTTTTTCAGGCAGAAACATGTACAATAGGAAAAATTAGTTATTTTTATTTTCCATAATAAAAAAGCCACAGATTTGCAGATCTCTAAGACAAAAAAGAATCTACCTGTGGTGACACTTAACTGTAATTCCAGCACTTAAAAGACTAAGGCTAGAGAGTCTTGAATTATTAGCCAGCTTGGGCAATGGAATCAGACCTTCCTCCAAGAACCAAGCAATAAAAAGAAAACATAATGCTATCAATTTGGTAAATATTTTTCTTTGGGTTTTCTGTTCATATTTGTAAGCTTTCTATTACTATAAGGAAACACTTGAGATAATCAACTAAAACTAGAAATGGTTACTTGTCTTGGTTTTACAGGTTTTAGTTCACAATACTTTGGCCTTTCTTGTCAGTAATTGTTTATTGTGGTGTGAATGTATGGGGCAGAAGTAAGTGCTCTACTGATGGCTGATGGAAGAAAACAGAGAGCAAGAGGCTTCAACTATATTTCCTCTCTAGGCCACACCCCAGGGACAGGGAGATGTAGGAAACATTTTAAATCCATATCACAGCATTATTTTGAACTTTGTTTTCACTTATTTTCTTTATAAGAAAATGTGATTTTGATTTTAATTATATTGGAATTCAGACATGTATGGATATCTGTTTAAATAAGTGAACAACATTCTATCATAATTCTTTATACTTGTTTATTTTGGTGTCACTTTTGTGTTTCCCTGTAGTCATATCATCTTATTTTCCTAATTTTAAAACACAATTTAACTTACTTTTCTTACATTTGAAAATCCTCTGTGGATAATGTAGTATAATATGAAATGAATAAATAATAAGCAGGGAAGCTAAAATGGAGCCAGTATGCTTGGCTGCTTTATAACTCGAATTCCCTTAATCATATTGTTTCCCTCAACTAGCTTTCTTATCTTTGATTTCCCTTTATTCATCCATTCCAGTACATTGATATCATTTAAAATCACTTAATATCATTTAATGTGTTTTTGAGAGTGATAAGAAATTAATATCCATGTTTATCTGAGTGTACTCTAAACATTTTAAGTTTTAAAAGAGACCCACCCACTGTGTGGTGTTTTGGTCAAATCATAATCTGTCAATAGCAGAAGCATCAGAATCACTTTGCATTATTTAAGTACAATGCATTGTGATGGTATACAATGTTGACTTATTCTGCTTTATACATTCTTTAGTTCTATCTTTTTTCTTAATTCTCCAACCTTTTTTCTTAAAAATCAATTTATTTTACTTAGCCAGAGACCACAATGCTTTATTTCCTTTCTATTTCACAAAGAGGGAGCACTGAGGAATAGTCATCAGTGCTTTCCCCTTGTTTTTCTAGACTTTTATAATGTAGCATAAGGGAGATTAAGAATCTTGTTATATAGGATCTAATATGCTTGCTGTACACAGGGTTAATACAAGAAGATATGACTAAAATTTTGATACCATAGTACCTCTATATACTAGAAATGAATGAAACAATCTTCTTATTTTTATCTAGTTTATTGTATTTTTAGGATGGCAATAAAAGATACATCATGATTATTCAATTGTCTAATGCCTGTAAGAGCTTACAGTTAACACGTTTTCTTGATCACAAAGACGTTAAAGATTTTACTGTCTGTCTTTGAAATTATAATTGAGTTATTTATATAATTTATTATAATTTACATAAATTATAATAATAAATAATTATTTTATTAGTTAGAACTAAACATGAAAATGGATTTGGGTAAGCATTTTTGAAATCTATACTGTTGTATCTCTGATTACATAGGCTTCTTACATTGTTTCTTCAACTTCTTTCTCTTTCTATTTCCTCTCCTTGTCATTTAAAATGAAAGTGCAGCTGTATTTCTATTACATTGTATAAATCTGCAAAAGTAGACAGGGAATTTTGATGTTAATGTTTAAAAAACATGGAAGATATTGAAGAAATCAATCATTCTGGTGTACAGCTCACTAAAATATGTTGTCATAATTTTTAAAAGAAAAGTGGAAAACGAAAAAGATGAAACTATATTGTGGATAAGTGTAACTTTAAACATTGTATCTCAATAACAACTCATGGTATTTAATAATTCATGCCAATTTTGACACTTCATGTATTGATAGATTATATCATCACCATAACTTTTATATCACAAAGTATGTTTTAGTCACTACTCTATTGCTGTGACTAGACACCATGGCCAAAGCCAATATAAAAGGGAAAGCATTTAACTGGAAGCTTGTTTACAGTTTCAGAGGTTTAATACATTATTATCATAGCAGGCAATATGGCAGCATGTTGGGAGATGGTAGAGTACAGCTGAGAACTACAGCCCAATCTACAGACAGAAAGAAAGACTCTAGTCTTGGCATGGGCTTTTTAAACCTCATAGCCCATGCCCAGTAACACATTCCCTTAAACAATAACAACCCCCTTAACCCCTCTAATCCTTGCAACTAGTGCTATTAACTAAGCATTCAAACTTATGAGTCTATAGGGGGATACACTATTCAAAGAATTGCAAAGTCATTCTCAGCATCCTTCACATCCTTCTAAGAAAAATTCAGTTCATTAACAGTTCTTTGGGAACTGGCTTGAGCTTAGAGAAAAAGTCATAGAACAAAAAAAAAGACATTGAAAACACACTGTGACAAAACAGATAGCATTCTTGTCTTCTCTTAACTGGAACACAGAGGTCTAGACGGTACATGACAGATATCCAAGAAGACTATGGTGATCCAATAATCAAAAGAGTCTGGAAAGTTAGCAAGATCCATCCATTTAGTGTAGCCCTTTAAGTCTTTTTTTTTTCAAGTTGTACCTTGAGAAGGGACCATTCAAGAGGGACAAGAGTAAACTGAGTAGAAACAATCTAACTTAAGATGCATATGAGAAGACAAAAAACCCAGGATAGCCAAAACAATCTTGTATAATAAAGGAACTTCTGGAAGTATCACCACCCCTGAATTCAAGCTCTTCTTGAGAGCTATAGTAATAGATACACTTTGGTATTGGCATAGAAACAGATATATGGATCAGTGGAATCGAAATGAAGACCCTGACATAAATTCACACAACTATGAACTCCTGTTTTGTTTGTTTATTACTAAGAACCCAAAACTGGGAAAAAAAAGAAAGCATCTTCATCTTCAAAAAATGGTGTGACATAACTGGATGGTGGCATGTAGAAGAATGCAGATAGATCCAGATCTATCACCCTGCACAAACCTCACATCTAAGGGGATCAAAAACCTCAATATAAACCTAGTTAACACTGAAGCTGATAGAAGAGGAAGTAGAAAGTAGCCTTGAATGCATAAGCAAGGAGACTATTTCCTGAATATAACAGAAGTAGCACAGACACTGACATCAACAATTAATAGGTGGGACCTGCTGAAACTGAAAAGCTTCTGTAAAGCAGAGGACATGGTCAACAAGAGAAAATGGCAGCCTAAAGAATGGGAAGAGATCTTCACCAACCCCCACATCAGACAGAGGGCTGATCTCCAAATCATATAAAGAACTCAAGAATCTTGGCACCAAAATACCAAATAATCCAATTAGAAATGACTTACAAGTCTAAACAGAGAACTCACAACAGAAAAATGTCAAATGGCCAAAAGACATTTAAGGAATCACTCCTGGGTAAACCAGGAGTGAATGGAAGGAAGAGGAATGGAGATGGGAACATGAGAGATCCAGGTGGCCGAGCTGGGGGAGGGATGGAGAGAGAGAGAGAGAGAGAGAGAGAGAGAGAGAGAGAGAGAGAGAGAGAGAGAGAGAGAGAGCAATGAAAGAGATATTTCCATAGTGGGAGGCATTGTGGGTTACGGAGAAATCTGGTACTGGGAAATTCCCAGGAATCCACAAGGTTGACCCCAGCTATGACTCCTAGCAATAGTGGAAAGGGTGCCTGAGCTAGTCTTTCCCTATAATCAGATTAGCGACTACCCTAATTGTCAGCACAGAATCTACATCCAGTAGTTGATGGAAACAGATGAAGTGATCCACAGACAAGCACTGGGCTAAGCTCATGGAGTTCAGTTGCAAAAAGGGAGAAAGGATCATATGAGCAAGAGCAGTCAAGATTATGATGGAAAAAAAATCAGAGACAGTCATTGGGAGCTCAAGGACTCTGTACTGACAGCTGAGAAACCCGCTGAACCAAACTTGGCCTCACATGTGGGTGAGAGTTATATGGCTTGATCTGTTGTGGCAGTTGGCAATGGGTCAAGGACTTATTCTGAGTATGTGAATTGGCTTTGTGGAGGCCATTTCCCATGGTGGGATACCTTGCTCAGCCTTGATACAGGGGCAGGGACTTTGTCATACCTCAACTTAGCATGCCAGCCTTTGCTGACACTCCAAGGGAGGCCTTACCCCCTCTGAGGAGTAGATGGGGGTTGGGAGGGTGGGGAAACTGTGGTCGGTATGTAAAACAAACAAAAAAATTGAATAAAAAATAAGGTAGACAAAGAAAAAAAAAAGAAAAGAAAAAGATTCATTCATTGGTCTCCAAAGAATTTTTAAATCTATCCCTAAGTTTTCAAAGATACAAAAATTTTGTGCTGATGTTTCAAATATATAGAGCCATTCAAGAGAGAAAGAGTACTGGTGTCCCAGAAGGACCCTTTGTAACCATATGGCATTCCCTGTGAAAGTTGCACTATTCCATATGAGATCATTCTTCGTAGAAATGAAGGAAACCACAAAACTAAAATTAAAACAATTTAACTTTAATTATGCTGAAAACAGTAAAGGTGAGAAAATACATTTTCTTCCATAACCTGGGAACTATGTTAATCATTTTTTCTTCAATTCTATTTTTTATTGAAAATAGATAGTTCACATAAAACATATTCTGATTCTGGTTTTTCTTTCCTCCAAGTCCTACAACTGTTTCCCTTCCTCCTCCCCTCTCTGAATTTATATCCTATCTGTCTCTCCTTAGTGACTAAAAAGGCATCTAAATAATTAAGATAAGACAAAACAAAACAGAGTAAGACAGAACAAGCAGAATCCAATAAAAATTCAAAATTATACACTGTAATATGCGCTTGATGAAACTGTAAGTGAATGTCCTTTGTTTAGCATTCACTTTCACTTTCATAACGAAAGTTGAAAGGAATCTCTAGATAGCCAAGTTCAATGAATTTTTCCTACCAAGAACTCAACAAAATGTCATGAGTATGCATTTACATTTCTTCTAATTAAAATCCATTGCTGAAAAAAATCATATTGACTTAAAATATGTGAATGCATTTTTTCCTTTTTTATATTGTTTTTAATTGAGCTCTATATTGTTCTTTGCTCCCCTCCCTACCTCTCCCCTCCCCTATGAATGCATTTTCTTAAAGAAGAAAAAAATCTTGACAAAACAAGAAATGTAGCTTCTTTCAATTCCAATAATCACTTCCTTAATTCATATTAACTCTAATTGTAGCAGAGGTCCATATTTCTCAAGGCTCACCAATGTCATGGTCAATTTGGAGGAAGGATGGGGTGGGAAAGCAAGAAAAGAGATATCTTGAAAGAGGGAGACATTAAGGTGTTAGGGAGAAACCTGATGCTAGGGAAATTCCAAGGAATCAACAAGGATGACCCCAGCTAAGACTCCTAGTTATGGTGAAGAGGGTGCCTGAACTGGCCTTTCCCTGTACTGTAATCAGATTGATGAATACCCTGTCATTATAGATCCTTTATCCAATAACTGATGGAAGCAGATGTAGAGATCCGCACTCAAGTACCAGGCTGAATTTCAGGACTATAGCTGGAGAGAGGAAGGAGGGATTATATGAGAAAGAGGGTCAAGAATATGAAGGGACACCCACAGTTGACCTGAACTTATGTGAGCTCACAGACTCTAGGCATACGGCTCGGGTTCCTGCGTAGGACCTAACTAGGTCCTCTGCACGTGGACAACAGTGTTGTAGTCTCGTCTATTTGTGGGACTTCTGGCTGTGGAACTAGAATCTCTCCCTAGTGCGTGAGCTGACTTTTTGAAGCCCATTCCATATGGTGGGATGCCTTGCTCAACTTTGATGGGGAAAGGTACTAGATCCTGCCACAACTGAATTTGCCAGGCTTTGTTGTCTCCCCATGGGAGGCTTTAAACTTTCTGTGGAATGGATGAGGGTGGGTTGGGAGGAAGTAGGAAGAAGGGGAAGAGGGGGAAGGAAGGGAAAATTGTGGTTGGTATGTAAAATGAATAAAGAAAATAAAATTAAATATTATAAAAGAAGGAAAAAAGTTCATTAAAGACAGATGGAAAGTGTTGTTTTGAAACTTTTTAAAAAAGAAATGTTAATTTATATGATATAGCATCAATGGCATACACAACGTTATGATGCTGCAAATTTTGATTTTGCAAAGACATAATTTTTGCTATACTCACATTTTTCTATTTCTCCTATCTACAGTTCTTCTATAAAATATTTTTGTCCTTATCAAACTATCTTTACTAGGATCACTTAATTGTTATTTAATAAAACCTAAATATGTTAATATGGTTTCCAAATATTTTGGTATTCAAAATTACTGAAAATTTCACCTCTAACATTAATACAGGAAAACTGAGATTTAAGTACAGAAGAAAAAATTCATTTTTACTTTTTATTATATAGACAAGATCTTACTACAGGGACAAAACTTACCACTAATTTGCCATCCCCATGTCTCAGTTCCCCAAAAGCTGGGCTTACAGTCATGCATCACTTCCAGACAAAATATTGCCTTATATTGAGGCGTTACTTTGTATATATCTCTATATAGATCCCTATGTATATATATGTATAATTTACATAGATGAAGTCATTAGAAGCATTATTTGCAATATATATATTACAATTTTCTTTTCACTTATAGTTTTTGAGATACTAAAAATATTTTAACTCCAATAGCTGTATCATTACATTCTATAGAAATTTATGGCATTAGTGCCTGTATGAAGTTTTGCTTTGTATTAGGAGGCTGTTTATTTGTTTGTTCCTGGCTGCTCAACCCCAAAATAATTACACAGAAACCATATTATTTGCAATACTGTTTGGCCAGTAGCTTAAGTGTATTTCTAGATAACTCATATCACAAATTAACCCATCTCCATTAATCTGTGTATCATCACGTGACTGTGGATTACAGGGTAAAGTTCTGGCATCAGTCTCTGGCGGGGCTCCGTGGCTTATCTCTGACTATGACTTCATTTCCTAGCATTCAGTTTAGTTTTTCCCACCTAGCTCTACTCTGCCTGATCGGAAGAATGGACTTCTTTTAGTTGTTCTCTTAGCTTTCTTACATATTCATAACATCCTATCATTTTTAATATTTTATAAACTCATGCACTATATTTTGAGCATATCCATTTCCCTATTTTACCAATTCAAGTTCTAGACTCCCTCAGCATGTTCCCATCTCAGTTTATTGTGCTCTAATTTTTTTTTAACTCCTGAAGTCAGGTTGATGCTGCCTATGTGCCAAGAGTTTGTGAGATCAGAACACAAGTAATATAGTAGTGGTCACCAATATCGATAAAACAGACTCTTGTGACTCAGTAGTAATCAGCTGCCAATAATCTTTCCTTAGTTAGAAGTAGTGTCTAATGTGTAACAACCCCTCCACCTCTTTTCTGATGGAATTTTCATTAGCTTCAGTTAATGAGTACAATACCCATGCCATGTCTAAAAACTAGCAATTCACAGAATTCTCTTCTTCTGCTCTTACATCCTTTCTGTTTCTTTTCTTTTACAATGTGACATTGGTGAGGAGAGGGTTAATAAAGTTATTCCTTTTATGGCTGGTTATTCATTTACCTGTCTCTTCAGCCCTTTGACGAGTTATGAGTGCATTAATCAGTATGCAATGTAAAACAAGCATCTCTGACCAAGATTACAGTACCACAAATCAGTGCTTATATGCATAAATACATATAAAGTAGTTTACAAACATGATCATGTGGAAAATAAAAACAGTACATTCCTCCTTCGAGCCTTCCTAGACCTCCATAGCAATGGGCTTCTACCAAGTCTACAAGATTTCCTGAGTTTCTTCCTGGGAAGCAGGTATCAAATATGATGAGAGAGTGATTAGTTACCTCCATAACCATCGTGCCACTATCGAGACACTAGACACACCTTGTCTAGGATCGTCAGCATTATAACCTATGGAATCCATTTTCGAGGGAGAATACTGATGTTATTTATCCTGCAATGTCCTTGAAGGCACCTCCAAGTTCTGTGAAAAATAATCAGAAGGAAAGAAGTTTGAGACCAGATTCTCTTTTTCCTGCAAACTAAATTTTTGGTATTTTAGTGATAGGATCATCTAATCCTAGTAGGAAAACAAGAACAATAGCTTGTGTCATTTGAAGGACTTCTGAGATTTTCCTGACCAATAACTCATATAGAGGTATCTTATGCCTGGTACTTTGCTTAATAACTTGTGTCTCCTATAAACAACTTTCTACGAGAAAATGTCATACTAATTTCCAAAGTGGTTGTACAAGTTTGCAGTCCTACCAGCAATGGATCAGTGCTGAGTTTTTTACTCAGCAGTAAAAAGACAAAGACATCGTGAATTTTGCATGCAAATAGATGGAATTAGAAAACACTATCCTGAGTGAGGTAACCCAGACCCAAAAAGATGAATATGGTATGTACTAACTCATAAGTGGAAACAAGCTATAAACAAGGATGTTGAGCCTATAGTTCATGATCTTAGAGAACCCTAAGAAAAATGTAGAGAGATCCACCTGGAAAGTAGAAACAGACAAAATTACCTGACAAAATCGGGAGCCTCAGAGTAGAGGGAGAAGTGGGTGGAAAGGGAAGAGGAAGGGAGAAGGGGAGGGGTGAGGAGAACTTGAGGGATAGTTGACTTGGAGGAAGGACAGAGATGAGAGCAAGGAAAGATATATCTTGATTGAGGGAGCCATTATAGGGTTAACAAGAAACCTGGCTCTAGAGAAATTCCCAGGAATCCATAAGGATGACCCCAGCTAAGACCCTAAACAATATATAAAAGAGTGGGCCCAAACTGCCCTATCCTGTAGTCAGACTGATGAATATCTTAAATATCACCATAGAGCCTTCATCCATCAACTGATGGAAACAGAGGCAGGGAGCCATATAGGAGCACTTAACTGAACTCCTAATGTCCAGTTGAAGAGTGGGAGGAATGAGAATATGAGCAAAGAGGTCAAGACCATGATGAATACACCCACTAAAACAGGCAATCTGAGCTAATGGGAGTTCACCATCTCCAGCTGGACTGGGAAGGAAACAGCATAGGTCCAAACTTGTCCTGCTGAATGTGGTTGACAGTTGCATGGCTGGGGCAGACTGAGGGGCCACTGGCAGTGGCAAGTGGATTTATCCTATTGCAGGTACTGTTCTTTTGGGATCCTATTCTTTTTGGATGGATACCTTGCTCAGCCTAGATATAGTAGGAGGGCCTTGGCCCTTCCACAAAGCAATGTGCCTTATTTACCCTCTCTGAGGATTGAATGGGCGTAGGGGAAGGAATGGGAACTTAGATTGGTATGTATGATGAAAAAAGATAGTTTGTTTTCCTTTTTTAAATAAAGTAAATAATAAAACAACTTGGAAGTAGCTCTACTCAAATGTCTCTTTTAAAGTGTATTTTTAATTAGCTTTCCAGGTGTAATTTAGTTTTTCCTAATCCACGCCCTAGCACACCCTTTTTCATATCCTTCAGCCCCATCCGTGCTTAAACTCCAAGCATTCACCTCTCTTCATTTATATCATGTATGTCCTCCTATTTACTTTTGTTGTACCTGTAATGGGATTGCAAGATAATAGGTTTCCATATTTTTTTAAATATGGCCTGCATTTTGGTTTGCTCTCATTCCTAACTGCTTTTAACTTCCCTCAAGACCATTAATGCATGCCCTCTTAATAGACCTTTTTTCTAATTTCCTATCTTCCATATGTTCTTCAATTCAAACATAAAACAAAAGTTTCAAAGGTGGGTTTCTCACATGAAACAATGTGTTACATGTCTTTGTGAGGCTGGGGTATTTCGAATCCTATTTTTCACTTTCATCCAATAAAAAACAATTTCCATGGTTGAGTTTTCTTTACAGCTGAATAAAATTCCATTGTGTATATGTACATTATTTTCACTATCAATTTATTGGTTGATGGACATCTATGCTAATGCCACTTCCTAGCTGTTGTATATGGAGCAGCAATTAATATAGATTAAGTATCTATATCCACTTATCTCTGTAGTAGAATACAAAGTCCTTTGGGTATATGCTTGGGAGTCATATAGCTAGATCATGTAGTGGTTCTCTTGCTGAAGTTCTGAGGAGCCTCTAGACTGATTTGAAACAGATTTGTCTAGTTTCTTTTCTTCAGGTATGACAAAGCACCCTGACAAAAATCAATAGCGGGAGGAAGGGTTTATTTGACTTAACAATTGCAAGCTGCAGCCCAAAGTTTTGAGGAAGTCAAAGCAGAACCCAATTAGTTTGTCACACTATATTGACAGTCAGAGGCAGAAACAGTTGAATCCTCACCACTAGCTTTCCTGCTCGTCTAATTTTCTCCTGTATTATCCAGGCAGGAAGCCCTGTGGAGGTAATGGGGACACTCATAGTCCTGATAAAGGCCTGTGTCTCACTGAATTTATAAACAACCAAGACAAACCAGTGACTTGTCCTCAGGCCAACTTGACCCAGACAGTTATTTGATTGAGGCTCCCATCTCAGGTGATTCTAAGTAATAGCAAGCTGATAGTTAAAATGCGCCACTTATCAGTCCTCAGACTTCTGGGTGCTAAAGTTGTGAACTACCATGCCGTTTTTATTCTTCATGTTTCTATTTACCAATACCACTTAGTTTATTTACAGTTTTCAGTTCTATGAATGAATGTTTTTTATCTTTTAACAGATTTACTCATCTGTTGAAACTTAACTCAAAAGGCAATAGACTTAACTGTATTCTAGCAAAAGTTGTGGGGAGGACTTTGCTTTGATAGCTGTAATATTGTTCCTTTTTTTTTTTTCTTAAGGGAGGCTTGTAGGCTTGCTCTCTTCAGCTCTTCTGCTATGTAAGGGTATATACCTTCCGTCCTGTAGGAACGGCAAAGCCTTTAATGTACCCCTAGAAAGGAGATGTCCTCAGGGTTAGCTCCCAGCACTTTGATCTTGAATCTCAGACTTTATAATCATGTGAGAGAATTCTTTCAAGAAATCCCCTTTCTTAGGATAATAAATGTACACAGGTGTACATTTTTTAAAATTTTTTCTCTTTTTCCAAATAACTAATGTCTTCAGAAATTGACTTTACTTTAATCTTTAGGCAAAACAGGTATTTTTATTTATTTTATAAATTTCTTTAATGGAAGCTTTTGATTTTTTATATGAATATTAAGCCACTTCTAGAATTAGCTTTGTGTCCATCTCCAAATCTCTGGATACTTTCACCAGCTAGTCATTACTCCTTCAGCCATTCATAATGCACACATTAACTCTGAATCATAGCTGGACAAATATAACAAAGACAAGAGATACATCCATGATACCCCAAGGAATACATGATACTTATAGGATAGTCACAATAATAAATTGCTAAATTTATGGAAAAATGTATAGACTGTAGTAAATATATGAAGAGTTAGTCTTTCCTTTATATGATTTCAAGGGAAACAGGAAATGTTAAAATATTTTTTTTCTGTCAGTGTTAATCCTAATACTATAAAAACAAATATAAATATATTAATTTAGTTCTCATATTTATTTATTTCCAGTTGAGACTGAAGTTACCTTTAGACTATCATTACTATAATAACATAATATAGTAATATATTTTGTATTATAATCATTAAAATAATACAATGAGAAAGTGTATGATCCACCACTCACTATACATAAACACACAAACACATACACATATATATATATACAAAATGTGTAAGCAAATGAATTATATATACACACATATAAAATCACTTACTTATTAAATAATGCAAAATCTAAGGATATTACTTTTCAACTTATATGTTATGGTGTGTTGATGAGGCAAAGGTTAAATGAGTGAAATTTCCCTTGATTTAGCAATGTAAACATTTTCTGTTTTCTTTAGTACTTGGCTCAGAGGCTTGTCACCATTTTTTTTAAGATACAGAAATTAAGTGCTTTAGGCCTATAAGTTACTTTCCATTTCTATGTCAGTAATTTCTTATATAAGTGCTACTATTAATAAATTAAGTTTTAAGTATCCAATATAAAAGATATGCATGATTTTCTCTGTATCAGAATATTTGTACTGATAAACAACTCTATCCTGTCTAGATATCTTAATTCAATAAAATTTATGTTGAATGGCATACTCAATTTTATCTCAAATGCATTCAGTTAAATTTTGACATAAGTTGTCTCCCCCTTTTTAAGTGTTTTATATATTCAGAGTTAGCTTTCAGATTAAAGATATTTTTTAAAGAAAAATGTATCAGTATATAAATATACTTTTAGGGGGAAGACTCTATCTCAATGACAAGAATGGTTCATGAAATTTTCTCTTTCAGGTTGGAGATAATGTGTATATATGATACCAGATGAATCAGGATCACAAATAAGAGCCCCAGCTTGTAGAGACCTTTCAACAGGGCTGTTGCCCTTGCTATTCCTGTGCCCCAAACAAAACCCAATAGGGGTAACACTTTTAGTACTGCTGCAGAAAGAAGCAGTATTTCCCTTTCAACTCTTCCTACCAGTGCATTCCGTCTTCCTTCCCTAGAAAGTCATTGCCCAGAGCCCCTAAATAATTCTGACCTCCATGGGTATTCCAGAGCAAATAAACGTATCTAAAAATTGAAAGCTAATGATACATAAAAACCTGTGCAAGTCAAAGCCAGGCCAAATCCCAGCACGTAGACCAGAGGGGGTTGAGAATGAAATCCCACCCCTGGCTGAGCGCTATCAGGAATTGTTAACTGCTGGGAAAGGGAGACCCAATTTATTCTAAAGGTGGTTGTTACCCCTGGCTATTTATTCAACCACCCTTCACAGAAGCCACACACCAAGAAAATTTGGGTAGCACAAATTGTTCTGAATGGCTTTTAAACAATGAGGATACAAAGTGGAACATATGAAGATGTAGGTGTGAATTTTGGAAGAGTTGAGAGCAAGGAGAATAAACATGATCAGGATACATTGCAAAATATTTCTAGGAATTAGAAAACATTCAACATGGAACGAAACCAATGAGTGCATGCATAAAAAGCAATCCATTGTTACCCTGAAACTGAAACTTAACATTTAGATAAAGCTGAACTTAGAGAAGATAAAAGGAGAGACAATGGGGTTATTCTTATATAATACACGTGTTTTATGAGGTTGTGAGTATGTGAAAGAAAAAGAACCGCTTGCAAGAGTTTGCTCTCTCTTTCCAACATTTGGTCCTCAGGTAATCAAGGTCAAGCAAGTCTTATTGCTCGTCACTCAGCCATCTCACCAGCTCCAGTCTTTGTATTTTCATGAACAATGTGAAACAGCCTTCTTCAGAGACCTGTTTCTGCTTGTTTTTTGTTTCTTTGTTTGTTTGTTTTTGGGTTTTTTTTTTTGGCTTCTTGAATAGGTGCTTTGTTTTATACATGAAAACAAATTATTTCTCCTTAATTGAATTGTACTTCAAAAATAAAACTTAATTCTCTGGCACACAATGTGAAAACTTTAACATCATTTAAAGGTGGTTACCTGGGACATTGCACATGCTAGGTGAGTGCTCTCCTGCTCATCTATATATACCCTCTGCCAATGAGCAGTCACTGCTGATGCTTCTTTCTAGAGATGTATTTGTATTTGTGCTTATGTGTATGTGTGTAGGTAGGGATGAGATACTCTAATACCTGGAGCTAAAACACATGCAACTGTGAGGTGTTCAGTGTGGTTATTGGGAACCAAAAACCTATGGTGCTTTGGAAGAACAAGAAGGCAAGCAGCAATCAATATATCTGTATTTCTATATCTATATATCTATATATCATCTATCAATCTATCTGTCTATCTATCATCTATCTATCTATCTATCTATCTATCTATCTATCTATCTATCTATCATCTATCATCTATCTATCTATATTACATCACTTTTGTTTGTCCCTGTCTTTCTTCCAGCCTCTCCCAGGCACCCTTCCTCAAATCTCCCTCATGGTTCCCCAACCTTCACGTTGATATATTATTTTTCTTTGTTATTGTTGTTAAATATATATTCTTAAAAATATAATCATTTCTCCAGCATGTATTACCACTTATCTATTATCAACTGTTCTAATACTGTAGTGCCTAGGATTTCCTCTGATAACCACTTAAGACTATAAGGCACTGAACAGTTTGATATCATTGAAATTATTAGGAAAAATCAGTTAGTGGAAGAGATTCAGTGATTATAAAAGGATGCACAAATTTATAAAAGAAAAAAAGAAGCCAAAACAAAAATCCTGTTTTTTTTCCTACACAATTTAATTTGAATGTTATTTTAAAATATGATAATTTTATTTGATCAAAGCACTTTGTATCATGTTTTTCATGAAAACCAAATTTTATTTGATGCAAATTATGATTAAATATGTACAAGTCATGTTGAAGATATGCTACTTGAGTGTCTAACATGCTTGATTTTCAAACTACTTCATACTTACCTTCATCAGAAAAGTATGTTTTTCTGTCTGTGTGATCTATTTAAAGCTATACATTTCAATAATCCTTTAATAACAAAATCTATCCATTGTAACATTATGCGTGAGCAGCATTATTTCCTTCATATACTCTCATAAAGAATTATACATTGTCATTATACTTAGTAATTGTGTTGAAAAATATAATTATACATTATAAAGCATTTTAGCATTATACATAATTAACCTGAAAACAATTATGCTATGAATAATTCATTATTTATTTAAAAAACTTTCTTAGGAAAGCAGTTTATATCAAAGAAATGTTAGAAACTTTTTAGAAAGGATGAAGAACCAAATAAAACTACTAAAACAGTAACTTCCTATAACTTGCCAGAAGGAAAATATACATGTTCTTACATAACTTAATGAATGCTATGCCTGGCTGATATGAAAAGCTTGCTTTTATACCAGTATGTTGAATCCAAGAACTCTTTGGGAGAGAAGACTTTTAGAAAAGTGCATCTCATTCGCACTGCAAGGCCTTCATCTAGATTTGTAATCAAAAGACCAGCTGTCCCGTTAGCTGATTTCCACAGGCTGCTCCTATTCAGGCTAAATGATGTAACTAGGAAGGGTAGCTAGGCATTTCACCACATGGCTTAGTTTGTATATATCAGATTTGTGATGCAAAGTATCCTACTTCACTATGTCTCATAATATGTGATCATTTCATAGATGGAATTCATTCTAACTCATTTTTGTTGTTAAATTGTATAGGCTTTCTAGATTATGTTTAAATTTTGGGAAAAATAAAGCATCATCCAACTGTATTCCTTAGCACCTATCAAATGCACTGCAAGTTCCAGAGTATATTTCATATATAGCATATCTCATATACAGACACATTATATTTATCCTTACACAATTTTTTGAATAGTTCAGTTTAAAATTTCTAATTCTTTTAAAGTGAAGAAAACCTAGAAGACTAAGCACAATAAAATCTGTCTGAGATTCTGGAACAGAGATCTATGACAGTGTAGGATACTGAAAACAATGAGTATAAAAGAATGTGGGCAAAGAAAAAATGAATTACTCTAAGCAAAGAAAAGGAAGCAAGAATTCCACACATCTCAACTGACTAACAAGCCAGATATTTATACTTATTTATAAATCTCTTTTTAGCTTTATTAGAGAATGTGTAAGGCTATATTAAAATTTGTTTCTGTTTTCCTATAGTAAATCTGAAACTAACGTGCACACTGTCAAGATCTGAAATCTAATGTGCAAAGGAAGTAAAAGTTTAAGCATAATTTAATGTCATTTTTATTTTCATGAACCTGTGCAATGGGAAAATCTGGTTTTAAGTTATAATTTAGTCATATAAATAGACTTTGCCATCATGTACTTATAAGCTAAAATATTCCATTTTCCAAGAATTGCAATATTGTCTCTTTGTTTATGTCAAAGAAATCAGTATCTAACTCCTGAGAATGAAGTATCTACTCAGGGGAAGATAGGATATGTAATATGAAGCTCATTGAAAAATGTTGAATAGTTACAAAATAAATCCAGATAGTGATAACAAAGCATAGAAGCAGACATTGTATTACAGAATATATAATATCAGATATTTGTATGATAACTCATAAAGATATAATAGAATATAGTTGACATTACTAGTCTTCCTTTAACATCGATGTTTGAAATATGATCTGTAGTTGCTATAAATTGTATTTAACAAATTTAATTGCAAATCATTCCTAGTTAGCAATCTAATAAATTAAACTTATATTGATATAAATTTGTTATATCAATACAGAGAGGGGAAAGTAAGAGAAGTTATGTGATCATTCTAAAATTTAACTCTCAAGATTACAGTCTAACTAGAAATAGGCGAAACTTGCATTATTCTCATGTAATTTTAGAATTTGGCACAAACTAGAAATTTTATTGCAATTCCATTTTATCTTTGTTTTTCAATGCTAGAAATTACTCATATTGTTTTGTGCAGTATTGCTATTATTATAATACCGGAGGTGCCTGCCATAGGCTTTTCATTTAGTAGATAAAGACTGAAAACTAGAAAAATAGACAACAGAAAAACTATAGCTAATTAACCCAAGTTGGAGCTACTTACCACAGCTTTGAGACAGAATGAGAAGAGCCTCAAATGCCAATTGCTCCGAAATTACCAACATCTCCAGATGGCTGCCCCTTGTCTTTCAGAATCACCTGTATGAATGCTTGCTGTGCAATGTACTGACACGTGCTTGCAAATGCTGCAGGCCTTTCTGAGAAAACACAAAATATTTACTTTTTCCTTTAGATCCTATCTCCATAAGGAAGTATTTCCTCCAATACTTTAGGTAATTTGTGATGTCAACAGAGCTCTAGTACTTAATTTGGACTTTCAGACTTCTAGCAAGGTAAGAAACTCGGAAGACTATGTTTACATTTCTTATAATCACTGTTTACACACACACATGCATACACATATACATATATAATTAGAGTTACATAAACATAAAATTATGTATATAATTTTATAATTATAATTGGTCCAGAAAATATTATCCAGCCCAGTCCAGGTTGTCTTGGAAAAACCATGTTTCTGCCTCCCAGTCATGTTATTATGGGTATACACTCCCACATCCAGCCTATCCCCAGATATTATTCAAAAAATAATATCTTTTGAAGTCTCTTATCCCCAGTTTTCTGCCTTGTTTCTCTATTGTCAATCAATTTCTCTCATTTCACTTGGTATTACCTAATAAAAAAAGCATACCTATCTACCTTAATCTACTTAAATTACCTTGACTTATTGACTACAGTCAAAATTATGTTTAATGATCTTTATGTAGTTTGATTCAGTGTACACAAATATTTTTATGCAACTTTAAATTTATATTTAATATCACAGGTAATTAATAATCAATTTCTATATAGATTAATGTTTTAAATCATTCTTTTAACAATTTTGGGGAATGCTTCCACCACCATCAGTACCACTACCACCATTATAATTTTCTGTTTCCACAGTGATTTTATTTTTACGTGTAGGGCCTATATAAGTGAAACTAGAGCCAACACAGAATTTTTAATTGCTTGAACACAAGTTTAAAAGAGGAAAACAAATTTATTTTGTTAGAATCAATGCTGCATTAACAGTCTCAATCATTTATCGTTATTCAATTAGTGACAGTATAAAAGCATTATTAATTAAATACTATTTATATGTCATTAAAACACTAAGTGTTCTGCATTCTGGTTTTACATACAGTTCATTAGACTTTTATAAAATATACCTCTTTGTGTCCCTAATATATATTATAAAGTTATTAGCATTAACCTCATAAAATAGTCTTGAAAATGAAAGGGTTATTCTAGGAGTAGAGAGATGGATCAGTAGTTAAATGGAATCACCGTCCTTCAAGAAGACTTTAATTTCTAGGAAATGGGAGTTGGATT
Organism: Alexandromys fortis; assembly: GCF_014885135.2. NCBI lineage: Eukaryota > Metazoa > Chordata > Mammalia > Rodentia > Cricetidae > Alexandromys > Alexandromys fortis. Next base: position 1,010,522 of record NW_026067998.1, read on the forward strand.
GCAATAATCTTCCAGGGAATACAGTGCTCCCCCTTAGCCTCTACGAGTACTAGGCACACACATGTATGTGGTTCACAGACATATATGCAGATAAAACATACTTATAATCAGTAAAGTAAAACAAAAGGTTGTAGATTCACAATTTAGGGCCACTAGCACGTGAACTGAAATTAGAATATATCATATTGGCTCTAAACTAGGGAAATGACAGATACTATTTGCTCATTTCACATGTGCAACTGTTAGTGATTTGTGAATGCTCAATACATTTTACCTGGAATCTTTTCTGTTGTATCACATTTGTGGAAATTTTCCCAGATCTCAGTTTTGCACTGATAATCCTCTGTTTTAAACATCATATTTTACCTCACCTCATTACTGTTTCTGATATTCACAAACATAAATATTAGAACATAAAGTTAAGAAACTATACAAAAAGGAAGTTCTTGGCATAACCACATATGTTTGCATAGTGCTTTGCATATCAATTTTTTATTTTAGCAATTACATTTTTAAATTAAAATATAACTTTTCCTTTCCCTTTCCATCCTCCAAATCTTCCTAGGAAAGTCCCCTCATTATCTATCAAATTCATGGCCTCTTTTTCTTTAATTGTTTTTGCACACACAAAAAAACACACATTACACGTTATAAAATATATAAACATAACCTGCAAAGTCCATATTATGTTATTTGTGAGTATGTTATTCCAGGGCTGAACAGTTAGTACTAGAAAATTCAGTGGTCTCTTTTCCCTGGGGAAAACTCTTTCTCCATCTCTCAGCACTTTTTAAGTTTTTTTTTTTTTCCAATAGTCTTGCAAAGGTCTGGACACAACAATACCTCAAAGCAAATTAAAAAGCCAAACTAATATAACCAAATGAAAAGGACCGAGGCATGTGAAGTAGATAAAGACTGAAGTGCTCTGTCCACTTTCTTCTAGTTTCTTTATTCATTCATCTGTAAGAAATGTGGGGTCACGGTTGCAAACTAAACCTCATTATGACAAACCTTTTTCTCTTACATTTTCAAGAATTTTTCCCATTTGTCATGCAAGCAGAAAAGTTATTCTTAGTTATATAATTCTATTAATCATACGTTAATCAAATATTATTTTAAAAGGTGAGAGGATATCTCATCAACCCCTATATCTCATCATAATGGTTTCAAAATCAGTGAACATCAGGTTTTGAGTACTTTGGGTTTTGTTTTCTAAATTGTTATTTTGCCCAAGTTTCCCCTAATATCCTCATGGAAACAAAAGACACATTTTGTTAACAAGTCTATATCTTTGCGTTTTTCTGGTGACATTTCCTTTTTCTTGGCATCATTTTATGATATTTCACAGATTGAAGCATTTAATTTTGCAATTTATCTTTTCCAAAAATTTTAAGATGTTGAAATTAAAGGGGGAAAAAAAGACCAAGCGTTTTATTGAGATGTTGTGCCTCATTCTGCTCACAGTAGTTAACAGGTGTGAATTGCTTCCTCACCAGTGTAAGATTCCTGCTGTGCAGCCCTTTTGTGCACTTCATGCTGCTTTCAGGTTCTATTATGACTGCAAAAATACCCGAATCTACTTTAATGTAATTTTAAATGCTTTGCTGCTTTGAATAATGTTTACTTGTAAGACCTCGCCTGAAATAAAAGTAAATAAACACAGCAAAGAAAGAGTGGGTACCACATACTAGGTACAGCACTCGATTCAGAATGATTGCTGAACTACTGTGTAGATGAAAATGCTCATAAATTACATATAAATACACAGGCACACAGCTTCCTCGGAAAATGTGTGTGTATGGGGGGAGGGTTGGAATACATTCCATAATTAGAAAATTTGCCTCAACAGAGTGTTTCTATACAGAACATATGAAGACTCATCTTTGCTTAACAGTGCTTCATAAATTATAAGATATACCAACTATTTATATAAAATATAAGTTGTATTTTGTGTTACGTGAAGCTTAGAGATGATTTACAGTATAGATAAGTAGATATACGTCGGTTATATTGACACATGTCTAGGAAGGCCTTGAACATCTATATACTTATGTTTCCACAAGGGTCCTGACTGGATTGGGTCTCTAATTATATTAATAGTACCTTATGTCTCATTATACTATCTGTCTTTGGGATTTCAGACTTCACCTGTAAAAATTATAAACACTAAGTGACAACGATGGACATATGTATTCATAAACAAAACTTATGCTTAATGGTAAAAAGTGAATTCTGTTAGAAAAATTGAAATTGGTTCATGAATTGAAGAGCTTTCTATATCACTTTCTGAGTTCTTTTTGGCCCATAAATTGTAACCAGGATGCATTTTTCTCAGAACAACTACATTTAGAAAATAACTATCCTGAATTTCTCTGCAATAGGCAGTGTAACATTTAAAAAAATAAATTTCCTTGATGCTTGTTAAAATGACAAGGAAGCGGATGTAAGGATATCGCAATACATATTAGAATACCATAGTGAATTTAAGAGCAATTTCAACTCTAAAAGCCAAGATAGAAGACAGGAATTTACAACAAATGAACAGATAGAGGGTGTTAGTGGTAGGAACATTACTGAGATTTAGAATAAAATGTTACCTTTTTATATTTGATATTATAATGTAACTATATAATTTTACATTCCCTTTCCTCCCAAGCTTCCTATTTACCCATTTCCCCCTTTTTAAAAACCATAGTCTCTTTTTTCATAAATGGTTGTTACATGCATACACACATATTCATATAAATTCCTACACAAGATCTGTTAGGTCTGTGAAGCTTCATTTGGAAGTTCATTTTTCATTCCTGGGAAAGAACTATTTCTGCCACTCTCAGCAATATTAGTTATCTGTAACTCTCTGTGGAGGGTTGGGGGTTCACAGGCTATCTCCCATCCACTTTGGAATGCCTACCTTTGCTCTTGTTTACCTCACATTTGAGCAGTGATGTTGGCGAGCGTTTATGGTATAGTTTTTTTAATTTACTAGGAGACACAATCTCATAGAGAATTTCCTGCTCCTTTGGTTCTTACAAACTTTATATTCCTTGTCCCGTAATGTTTTCTGGGCTTTAGATATGTTTTTGCTGACTTTTATGGTAACGAATAGAGAGAGTTCAAGTTGGCTATAGTTAGAATCCATAATATTGGTATAGGAGAGATATGGCAGTGCAGATCCTGCATGGCAAGCATAGATAGAATCAGTGCCCTGCAAGAGAGAGAGAGAAAGGCAGAAGTGTGTAGTGAAAAAGAGAAAAGAGTGATGTATTGATAAAAATAGCAGGTGAGCTATGTGTTAGGATGTACTGACACCATAAATACGGTTTTGATATTGAGTTTCTTTCATATATGAGGGCTTATATGATACTGATACCTTATTGAAGTAACCACATTCATATCCACAAGCTATTAAAGCCCAGGAGTTTTCACTATCAAAGTAAATAAATGAATGAGTAAATAAATAATTCAGAACAAATATGAGTGGTAATTTAACATGGAATAAAGTGTGGGCAGAATACAAAGGATCTCGTTGCTTTCACAGCTGAGTGAATTCCACATCTTAAATTTGAATTGTGAGTTATGAAGTTGATGATGTTGTCAAAGGCCTTGGCATATGAAAGCGAGAAAATTAAAGATACTACAAACTAAAATGTCAAATAACAAATTGGTATGTATAGAAATTCATTGAAATTAATGATATAGCAATTCCGCCTGCCATAGATCAGGTAACTATTAGATAGCATCTAAGTAAGTTGTATTAAGTAAGTTGTATTTGCATAGTCCTGTGAAACCCTAGAATCAGTATCTGACTGTACCTTGACAGAATTATGATTAAGAACAGGTTTCAAGTACCAGTAAAGGAAACTTTTTTCTATAAGATGACAAAAATTGGGGGCTGGAGAGATAGTTCAGTGGTTAAGAGCATTGCCTGCTCTTCCAAAGGTCCAGTGTTCAATTCCCAGTAACCACATGGTGGCTCACAACCATCTGTAATGATGTATGGTGTCCTCTTCTGTCCTGTAGGCACACAAGCAGACAGTAAACTGTATACATAATAAATAAATAAATATTTTTTTAAAAGATGACAAAAATTGTGGTAAAATACAATTAGAAAGAATATCAAACACTTCGGTGAAGTCACTTGATGAGGAAACATAGCTAGATTAGGGACTGCAAGAGTTGTTCATGACTTGTATCTTCTATGGCTGAAACAGCACCGTAAAAGAAACTTGTTCATCATATCTTTTCATGACATATGGAGAGCTAAATACAAGTTGTGTTTGCATTATACTTGGCTTGGGATTAACTCACTCTCAATAGGAAATATAGACAAAGACACATTTTTCTTTATATAAATATGTGATTGAGTGGATCCAGAAGAGAAACAAACATGAATATTATGCAATAACAATGACTTTACCAACAAAGCATTGCTAAGTTATATATAGAACATTTTATATCAACTTATAAAATAATTCCCATCCTTTGTTTTTCTGTTACTGTGAGGTTGAGGCATTCCATATTGCAACAGACTTTCATAATTTTGGCAATTAAGAGTCAGGGGTGGTGGAATTTAGTTCATAAGGCTTCTATCCTTTCACACTTTCGAGTCCATGAAATGTATTACAATGAAAGATAGGAAAGAGGTCATTTTACTTAATTACACTGCATTTTCTACTTTGCTCTCATTATTAATTCCTGTGAAGACAAATACTTGAAAATAAAAACACCAAAACAAATTTGAGGCAATATATTCTATATTTTCTTATACATCCACAGCTTAAGTAGCATGCTGTTAGCAAGAACTTTGATACACAGTAAGTTTATTTAAGTTGAATCAAACGTTGAAGCATAAACACACTATCAAACATATATATGTTCATGATCAAACATGTAATTGTTCCATGACATATGTATATACACCTAGACCAATTATGTATTATACTATACAAAATATATTTAAATAATGCAGTTCAAAGTCATGAAACACACATATTTTTGCACTAGTTTCATTGACATTGTTTGTTAACTAAAGGTTTTATGTTTTAATGTTCCCAGTCTCAAGGCATTAGATACGATCTTTTTATTGACCATATTAACGTGGTATAGTTTGAAGAAGCTGCCTAGACAGCCATTTTCAGGAATTTAAATATATTTCTAAACAAATATAACAAATCATCTGTTCATATTTGAAATACTTTATTAAATTCAATATGGGCTACATGCAGATTAGAAGACTAAGTGCACATTTCCAAACTTACTATATTATAATCAGAGTTATAAAATTTAGATTCAATAAATGGGCTATGCCAGCTCACAGAGAAAATAATATATTCCAAATTAAAATATTGATTAACACATAGAACTTGAAGTTGCCTGTTAACATATTTTTGCACCTGGATTTTGCTAATTTTCTGATCTTCTGCAACAAGACACAGCATTACTTCTGATGTGATAACTCATTGTATGTTATGTCCCTTGAAATCAACTTGAATTAGCATTCAAAGCAATGCAATTCCATGAAACATAATTATTTATTGTAAACCTTAACTTACCTTTAGTCTTTGGATAAATTATCTTTAGAATATGGCCCAATATATTAATCAATAAATTGTAATGAACGAGCAAAGTAATGTGGGAAGTTCTTCTGTATATATGTTGCTTTTATTGGCTGATGAATAAAGTTGTTTCAGGCCATGGCTTAGCAGAGTAAAGCAAGGTGGGAAATTTGAACAGAGACATAGAGAGAGAGTAATAGGTGTAATAAAGGAGATGTTATATAGCTTCAGAAATAGGTAGATGCCATGTAGATGCACACGAAGCAAGAATTGTTGAAATTAGGAGCGGCGGCAGGGCTGCGTCCCTGGCACCCGGCTGCCCGCATGGCTAGTTTATACCCAGAAATAATTACACGGAAACTGTATTCTTTCAAACACTGCCTGGCCCGGCTAGGTCCAGCTTCTTATTGGCTAGCTCTTACATATTGTTCTAACCCATTTCTAATATTCTGTGTAGCCCACGAGCTGGCTTACCAGGGAGGATCTTAACCTGCGTCTGTCTGGAGCGGGAGAACCATGGCGACTCCTCACACAGCTTCTTTTTCCCAGCATTCTCCTCTGTCTACTCCGCCTACCTAATTTTCTATCCAATAAAATGGGCCAAGGCAGTTTCTTTATTAATAAGAAATCACTCCCACATCATTTCCCCTTTTTCTGTTTAAACAAAAAAGAAAGGCTTTAACTTTAACATAGTAAAATTACATATAACAAAACAGTTATCAAGTAAGAATTACAGTTACAATATTTATATCTATTTTATCTCTTATCATAACTAAGGAAAACTATAACTAACCATTCTTCAACTCCATCAAAGACTCCAGAAGGATATAATATTACCTATCAAACAAGAAATAAGAAAACTCTAGAAATGACAGAGACATCTCGCTGCCTGGACAGTCACCCAAAGTTCCTCTGTACCGTTGGGGCATCCATCTTCGGCCTACAGGCCCATAGTATCCAGCAGACATTCTCATCAAGCAAGAAATTCCAAAGACAGTTCAGTCACTTTTTGCTGTGTCCTGCAGAATGTCTCACAGACTCTTTCATGAAGCAGGAACCCCAAAAGGTCATCTCACCTTTAGGCAAGTTCAGCAGTCCTCTCTCTGCGGGTTCTCTGTGTCCAGTTTATGCAACAGTCCAGGCAAGAGCAGTTTCTTGCCCAAATGGCTATCAAACTCCATAAGGATTCTCTTCGATGCCCATCTTCCTCTTGAAATAGATTGGTGCTGCCAGGAGCAAATGTGTCTCATTGTCATGAAAAACCCTAAGTTATTAAAATATCTTAAATGCCATATTCTGCAGCCTTTGAAAGATATGAAGAATGCCTATCTAACTAAAATATCTCTCTATATATCTAGAAAATCTAACTAACATGACTACAAGCTTAAGTATTAGCGATGATTATCCATTAACAACCTATATTTCCTAATTATACATTACATTTTTAAATGAACTACACAATCACAATACCTTAATCAAGATCAAAAATACATATACATATAACAAAATTGACCATAAAATCCATACCAATGCAAATTATTCATATCTATATCATATCCCCCTTTAAATGTAAAAGAACATTTATAAACAATATTTGGGAACATGGGCGTAGTTTTTTCTCTACAAACTGCTTCCTGCTGAATAGGGGCGTCGTTAATTAGGTTGTTCATGATATAACCTGTATGCTAGTTTCATCTCAGTTGGCAATTGAGCGAAGCAATTTTTTGAGGGTATTCACAGCAACCTTTCAGGAGGGCGTGGTCTATCATACCAAATCGGAATAGATGCAATCCACAGGGTCTCATCCTCTGCAAAAACAAAAGAAGACCCTCTCCAAAGCATCATATCCTTAGACCCAAATTCTGAAATCATAATACCCTCATGAAATCCATTTTGGTTTAGCTTGGCAGCCCATATAATGAAATGTCTCTCTGTACTTAGCTCCTTCACAGTCAAAAATTTTAAAGAAAACACAATGTACATAATCCAGACTCTCTGTGAATTTTCCATTTTTACGTGGCTTATTTTTCTTTATTTCTCTTAATCTATAACTATCTGTACTTCTGTACTCTGTCTCTTTAAAGACTTTACCCTTTTTCTTTTTAAGACATTAACTTTATTCTTTATATTCTTTTTCTTCTCTTTCCCAAGCCTACGTACATTTATCCAACAGTGTCTGAATCTGTTTTATTGTGAATCTGTAACTTTTTTACTATCCAGGAGCACTTTGTTTTGCGCCTTTAAATCACTAAGCGCTTAAGAATCTAAGCTGTGACATTCCTAGGTCAAAAACAGGTACTGTATGCTGGCCCCGCCCAGTCCAACATGGCGGAGCCGCTCGTGCCTCTGATCCTTGCACATTGCACCATTAGCATGGCGGAGCTGCTTGTGCCTCTGAGCTGCGGCACACAATGTCCCCCTTTTAGGCACACAGCAGTCTAGTTGCCATCAAACAAATCGTAGCACTTTAATCCAAATGCTCCATTCATAAGCTCTGTCTCCCGCCGGAGCCAGACAGAGATCACAATGGCGGCACAGCCCAGAAAGCCGGCATTTTAAAACAGCCAGTTTTTTCCTGCTGCCGAGTCAGGACAATTTCTTTGCGGCACGCAACCCAGAAACAGCAAAAAGCTGTCTTAAATTCTCTCTCTCTCCTTTTTAAGCCCTCTCAGGTTTTTAAGTGGATTTAGCCCATCACGTCTGGGCGCCATCTGTTGAAATAGAAGCGGCGGGGCTGCGTCCCCGGCACCCGGCGGCCCGCATGGCTAGCTTATGCCCCAAAATAATTACACGGAAACTGTATTCTTTCAAACACTGCCTGGCCCGGCTAGGTCCAGTTTCTTATTGGCTAGCTCTTACATATTGTTAACAAACCTCGAGCTCCATGGTAAAATACAAAGTAACAGTAAAGGGTTAATTTAAGATGTAAGAATTAGTTAAGAAGAAGCCTTAGTTAATAAGCCAAACAGTGTTGTAATTAATATAGTTTCTGTGTGATTACTTTGGTGTGGGTGGTCAGGAAACAAACGAGCAACCTCTGCTTGCAAAATGACACCAAACTTTCGGAAACATACACCCACATAACATCTCAGAAAACTTAAAAGAGAGCTTTTAGACCCATAGAAATGAGAGTCAAGTGGAGCTTCTGAATTTTTTTGAGGGGAGGGTAAGCTCTGTTTGCTAGCTACAAGCAGAGGTAAAGCTCCCATAAGAAATGGCTTCCTTGTTTGTATTGGCAGCATGAAAAACTGGCTCTTTAAGAAAGAGGTCCCGCTACAAAGCACTTACATAGGGTTTGTGAGTAGAGTGCTACAGCTTGCTTAATGACAGCATAAACCTGCCGAGTCCCTGGAGCTGGGAAAATGAGCATGGCTCACAGAGGGAGTGAGCATACCTCTGTCATATCAAAAGGCTAAGAGAGGAGGAGCCAGCATCCAGAACTGCCATGACCACAGTACTTACCATTTTAAATTGTTACTTCTCAGAAAAAGATTTCAGATAGACAAAAGAACAGATTCAGATAGAAAAGACCTCTAAGTGAGACACAGTGTATTTAAAAAAGAATGTACGTAGGCCAGCCTAGTCAACAACAGCTAGTTCCAGAACAGGTACCAATGCTAAAAAAAAAAAAAAAAAAAAAAAAAAAA
>NW_026067998.1:1026723-1046329 GCF_014885135.2 Alexandromys fortis
TTTAATAAATAAATAAAATAAAATAAAAAAAGAAAATGTGTGTAGGCTTGGGAGAGAGGAAAAAGAAAGAATGTAAGCAGTTATAAAAAGAAGTAAATGCTTTAAAAAAATAAAACAAAGTTTTTAAAGAGACAATAAAATATAAGAGTACAGACAGTTATAGTTTAAAAATGTATAGAAAAACAAGCCATGTAAAGATGGATCATGCAGAGTCTAGATTATGCATATTATTGTCTTTTCCTTGAAGTTTTTGACTCCAGAGAGATATCTGAATCTTGGGGCTGCTAAGCTAAACCAGTATGTATGTATTTTAAAAGTATCTTAACTTCAAAATCTGAGTCTAAGGATATGTTACTTTAGAAAAGAGGTTCTTCTTTTATTTCCATAGAAGATGAGACCTGTGAGTTCCTTCCAGGCTAATGTGGTCTGATCAAACAAGATCACCTGAAGAGTCTTCATGAACCCTAAAAATACTTCACCCAACAAACATCAGGAAGCACTTTAGAGAAAATATGTCCAAATGCCCAAAATAATTATTTATAAATGTTTGTTGTCATTTAAAGAGGGTTGATTATAAATTGTTAAGATGTCACAGTCAAACTCTTTCTAAAAAATATGGGAGGAGATATGATATAAAAATTAATACTTTACATAGTATGAATCTTGATGTATTGTGCTATTATTTATAACTGACAGATAGGGTAGGTAGTTGCTTACATAAATGAATTAGTTATTTTCAATATGCAGGTTTTGAACTGAACTTAAATTTTGAGTTTCCTATGTAGTCTTACAGACTATAATATAAAATATTTACATTTAAAAATAATTTCATTAAATGTAAAATATGATCATTATTCTTAGATTTAATTTTCACAACTTAGAACAATATAGTTTATTAATAATCTAAAGATTTTTTCTTAAGAAAATTTTATACTGTTTAATGCATTATCAATGAACTGTAACATTTTTTTCTAAGACTATTTCTGTTTAGAAGCAGATATTGTAAACAATCTGTATACCACTACAGGTTCACCTGCAAACATAAACTTTTTTTGTCATTCAGATTTGCAGCCTATAGACTATAACATTTCTGCTACAAAGATGAATAATTATGTGCTGAAATTCTACATTCCATGAATATGAATTTATGTGGGAAAAGATTCCTTGAAAAAAAAAAGAGGAACCATATAAAAGCCCATAATGCTTAAACCAAACTTGCTTCACTGATAGTCCTTGAGTTAGCAGAGTAATGGAGACTCACAAGTTTACGGTGAAACAATATGCTCTTCCATGTTCAAGTCATACATAGATATTCACATAGTCACCTTCACACATTTAACATCATGCAAACAACATTCATGCAAGACACAAGTATTATTACCCATATGCAAAAGTGGCCCATGTCTCTACAAAGTACTACAGTGACTAAGGAATGCTGGGAGGGGCAGAAAAAGTCTCCAAGGAAGAGCACACCAATTGGTTATCCCATATGAAATGTCCAGCCCTAAAAGTAAACATACAAGTAATATATAGAGTAAGCAGGCTGTATTTAGGAATATATGCACCACATACACACATATATATGTATGAATCAAGCACTAGTGAAAAAAATGAATTTGAAAGAGAAAGGAGAAGGGTATATGGGAAGGTTAAGAGTAAAGAAAAGGAAGGGAGGATGTAATTAATTGATAAATATAAATATGCAACCTAAAAAATGGTATTAATTTCATCAAGTAGAACATTACTGAAAAGATGACCTTGCTCTACTAAAGAACCCAAACAGTTATTATATGCATAAAATACTGACTGATGAAAATGAAAAAAAAGTTTTGAATTTGAAAGAAAGGAAGGGTGATTTTGGAAAAAGGAAATGGAAGGATAAAATTATAAGAATATATTTAAATTCTAAAATAAAATAAAAATTACAAAACACAATTTTTAATATTAATATTAAATTTATGGTTTATTAATATTAAATTTAATATTTTAGACATAGTGAAACACAAACACCAAGTTTTCCCTTTCTCTATGCTGTTATTATCCTCCAGCATAAAAAACTGGGAGCCTTTTTTCTAAGGATAAAATATTATATATCAAATCAAAATAATAGTATCCTTAGGCTCATCATTGTGAGTGCAAGGCATTAAACTCAAAAAATACTTTCTAGGTGTATAAATCAATGGTTGAATATGTGAATAATGTGATCTTACTAAAGTGTAGTATAAATAATATTTCTAGGTAATAATCAATGAGCTTATAGCTTGATGATATAAAAAATAAGTCTGAAGAACATAGATAAATATTAATTAAAATTTTAATATTTAAAAGATTTTTTATGTATAGATTGTGTTTCTGTACACATGTAAATGAAGGTGCTCTCCAAAAGAACAATGTACTGTCTTACTAGTTGAGCCATATTTCTGACCATAAAAATTAATATTTTATAATCTTTGTCATTTATTTTCATAATGTTTTTCAAATCTTCCACTTATTTCTTCTACTTTTGCACTAGGTAAGATTCTTATTATAGCTGATCCAGTAGCTTTGTTCAGGGTCTTTTTATTTCCAGCAAACCTCAATCCTAAATTATCATCTCATATAAAAATGCTAGGCTAGTCTGCTTAAGGCAAGGATTTGAAGAATTTACTACCTTGGTTTAAGACCATCAATTTTCTAACCCCTATATTAACAGGATAATTTTCAGAATCCTTGTCTTCTTATTCAGACTGCCATAGATATGACACCACAGCCTCGTGTCTCATCTAATTTTCCTTCTCTCTTTTCTCTTCCTACATCTACTTACTATCTCTGTAGCAGGCTTTCTGTTTTTCTATGTTACTACTTTTGCTCATATCACTCCTTTTCCTAAATATCATTATCTATCCTCTGCTGACTTTCCTTCATTAAGTCGTGCCCTGGCACATCTAGTGTTTATGCTACAGAGACTTCTCTCATGCCACCTGAAAACTGCTTTCCTGACTTCTTGGCATACATATTACTAATTAAGTGTATTGTGTTCCTTAATATAAATTCATAATAGAAAACCAATTTTATAAGAAAATAAGTATTACTAGCAAATGCCCTCTGAGTTTTGAGTATCCGGGTAGAAGTCATAAACATTTCTTTTCAGTCATGCTTCAAGTAGGATTAAGTAGAAGGGATCACTGGTCAGTGAGCCATGTTACACAAAGTTCCCAGTGGAGCTGGTAAGTCCATGAACACCTACATGAGCAGACACACACACACACACACACACACACACACACACACACACACACAGATACTTTAAGACAAAACTGTACTGTGATAATTTTATGATATACATGTATACATATTATCTCTTTGCTTTTTTCCTCCCACCATTATAGTTTTGTAGCTGAGTATATTCTTTTCTTTGTGTTATTTATGGAACTGTTAGATTGTTTCCTTTGCTGTAGCCTTGTTCCTGATACTGTTTACAGTTTTACCATTTTACTTATTTTTTGCTTTTTTTTTTTTTTTTGATTTTTCAAGACAGGATTTCTCTGTGTAACAACCCTATTGATCCTGAACTAGCTCTTGTAGACTAGACCAGCCTTGAACTCATAGAGATCCACCTACCTCTGCCTCACGAGTGCTGGGACTAAAGGGGTGCACCACTGCGCAGCTTTTTTTATTTACTTATAATTTATTTTACATTCTTTTGCTTTTCTTTATGTTGCTATAATAGCTTCCTATTATTGTGGTAATTGATTAGAAGAAGCTTTGTGGTTGAAACAATCACAAATGCATAATCTTACCTTTCTGGACTTCAGTAATGTAAAAAGGGTGTTGCTGTATTCCAACCAAGTTGTCAAGACAGGAGTTTTGCCTGAAAGAATGGGAAATCCATTCTCTTGTTGGTTTTCAACATCCCCTCATTCTTGAACAGATGGCTTGTTCCATCTTTAAAGTGAATAAAGGCCATGTCTTTATCATGATGTTTTTGACCTAAGTGTCTTGCTCCTTCACTTTCTAAAGGCTCCACAGATACATTATGCTCATGAAAAAAATCAAGGATATCCTGGTCGTTTCAGGATAAGTTAATTAGAAATCTAGTTCCCATCTATAGCCTTAACCCTGCCTCTGTCTTACATAAGTTGTCAACACATGTTGTCAGGCATGAAAGTGGCTATCTCAGGAGGCCTTTTGTTTTCTTTATATGACCTCCCATAAGCTGCTTTAGAATAATATATTTCACATATGGCTTAGAACTTAAAACAAAAACATCTTTTATGTTCCTTAAAACACATAATGTATACTTTAAAATAGACTATAAGAAGTAATGTTTTCTGTGATTTTTCAAAGCCTGAATTATATTTTTATCTATATTTGAATTTTAGTAAAAATTTATGAAGTGTGATAATTTAATCTCCAGATTTACATGAACATGCACACACACACACACACACACACACACACACACACACACACACACACACATATATATATATATATATATATATATACAAGTATAGAACATTTCAAATTCCAAGAATTTTAAATCTTTCATTAATGTCCATATCATATTTTTCCACTCATTCTGGTGAACCTTTTTCTTTCACCTTAATACAGTTTTCAGACTGAACTGAGGTCAATGATTTAGGCAGAATTTACATACTCTAGCAATATTGATTTAAAGACAGATTCGTGCACTGGAGACATAGTCCCAGAACATATGGAAAGCAAAACTAAGATTCATTGTTTAAAAACATTTAAATGCCTTTATATATGACTGAAGAAAGTAGATGAAATACAAGCCTGACCTTAGCATATAGGAGATGGTGTGTTATGACATTACTAAAAGTTATTTCATTGGCTTAGAAATTTAATTTTAATTAACTAGTAAGAGTATCTTAGAACAATCCTATTATTTTCAAACTCTCTATGCTAACTTGAATAAAACACATAAAAATATCTCATCACTCAAGATTTATGTTTATCAATGATACTTGGAAAATGGAAAACATAAGTAACTTGGGGACAAGTGGAAACTCATGGCCCAATTTTTTAATTGACTTTAAAACACTAAGTCCCAAATTCAGAGTATGAAAATGTGACTTCGTAAACCATTATGCAGAAATAGTTTCCTAAGCTGATTGTCATTACAATCTCTAAGGGCATTTAAAAATCTTGTTGCTCTGGTCACTGCTCCAAGTAATTAAGCTGGAATCAGATTCCAGGTCACATCTCAGACTAATAAAGTGAGAGCCAGATTTCAATATGCTGATATAGAAGTAGAAAGGTTCCAGTAGCAGTCATTGACACTTGGCAAAAATGTAGATAAACAAAAATGTAGAAGAGAATGATTCTCTTCATTCCTTCTATTGGTATTTGGACATTTAAAACTCCCAAATTTATAACTCATATCAATGATGGACAGGGTGATAATTATTTGCTTATCTTTCAATAATTTTAGTAATTATTACTGTTGTTTGCTTTGAGGTAGCATATTTCTGCATAGTTGTGCTGACCTGCAATTTGCTATATAGGTAGATGGTGGTTATCTCAAAGTTACCCTAATGTTTCAACATCTTTGGCACTGTTGTTAAAGAATATGCCATCATACTTGACTCAATTTTAAGTTTTGAATCTTGTCATCTTTACTCCAGATTGTGTGTATGCTGTGATTACCATTGGTTAATAAACAAACTGTTTAGGGTTTACTGAAGTGAGAATAAGGCAAAATGGGAATTCCAAGCAAATACAGAAGAAGAGAGTAGGCAGAGTCAAAGAGAGGCCAAATAGCCACTGAAGGAGATAGTCGCTGAATGCTGGACAAAATCTTACTGGTAGGCCACAACAACATGGTGATACACAGTTTAGTAGAAATGGGTTTATTTGAGATGTAAAAGCTAGCTAGGAACAAGCAAGAGTTGCAATTAATATCATTTCAGTGTGGTTCTTTGGGTCTGGGCAGCTGGAAATGAACAAGCAGCCTCCAACTACAAATTGACACAAAAAGTGGTCTGAAACGTTTGGGGCTGATGCCCGCCCCCCACTTCAGGCCTGAATGCTTGTGTGCCCACTCAGGGTCAGGAGAAAAGTAGCTGAAACCATGCCCTCAACTCAGTCATCCTTTCCCCTCCCCCCTGTCCCCTACCTGGGTAGGTGGCAGAATCAGATCTGCTAGGAATACACAGGCAAGAGACCATGGCAGATTCCCGCCAGCATACCCAGAGATATTTCCATGCTTGCAGTGTGCTGCCTGGCAGGTTTAGCTACTACTCAGACAAAAAAGGTTTATGTGCTACATGCTCCTTCCCAGAGTTAAACTGGTGGGCACGCCCCTTCACAGTGGTCCCAGAGCTGGAGGTAATGGTACCTCCACCATATTGAAAAGTAGAGAGAGGTAGATCTAGCATCTAAGTCACTGCAAGTAAGCTGCTTACCATTTAAAAAGTGCTACTGGTCAGAAAATAATTACAGATATGCAATAAAGACAGATTCAGACAGATATAAACCTCTGAACGGGTCACAGTGTGTTAAAAAATGTATGTAAGCTTGAGAGAGAAAAGAAAAAGAATATAGACAGTTATAAAAAAGATGTAAAAGGTTTTAAGGAAAAGTAAAGTCTTTAAAGAGACAGAATACAGACAGTCATAAATTAAAGGAGTAAAGAAAAATAAGCCATGTAAAGATGGAAAATACAGAGAGTCTTGATTATGTATATCATTCTGCTTTCTTTGAATTTTTGACTGGGAATGAGCTAAGTATAGAGAGGCATTTCATTGTATGGTCTGCTAAGCTAAAATTTGCTTTAAAGGTATCTTGACTTCAAACTTTTTGTCTAAGAATATGTTGCTTTGGAAAAGAGGTTCTGCTTTTGTTTCCACCGAGGATAAGACCTGTGGATTCCTTCCAGACTAATGTGGTTTGACGGACCAAGACCCACTAAAAGATCTCTGTGAAGCCCCTAAAAACACTTGATCTAACAAGAAGCAGGAAGCAACTTAGAGAGAACAATACCCAGATTCCCAAACATTGGTTATAAATGTTTGTTTACATTTAAAGTGGTATATACTATAGAGATGAGTACTTTGCATTCATGTATTGATTGGTCTATTGATAAAAATTTAAGGTCAATTTTGTTATATGTATATTTCTGGTCTTGATTAATGTATTATGTTTGTGCAGCACATTTAAAAATTCAATTTTTAATTAAAAATACAGGTTAATAGATAGCTATCTTTAATAGTCAAACTTGTGGATATGCTAGTTAGGTTTTCTAGATATATAGAGATATATTTCAGTTAGATAGGTGTTTTTCAAACCTTTCAAAGACTAACTAAATAAAGCATTTTAAATGTTTTGAAAACTTATAATTTTTCATGACAATGAGCCTCTCTTCTGCTCCTGGCATCAACAATCTACTTCAAGAGGATAATTGTCTTCGAAAAATTTTTTTATGGAGTTTGTTAACCATTTGAGCAAGAAACTGCTCTTGCCTGAACTGCTTGATAGTATGATGTACTCAAAGCAATGTAAGTAGAAGCTTTAATCATTGACATTGTTATTTCTATGCAGCACTTACTTCATACAGGACTCTATTTTACAAGTTAGGAGCTATAACTATCTTTTCAAAAACAGGTCCCACCTTAGTTGCTTACATATTTTCTTTTTTTATTTATTTATTAATTTTTTTATTAATTAAAATTTTCTGCCTCCTCCCTGCCTCCCCTTTCCCCCCCCCCCCCCCCCCTCCCCACGCCCCACTTCCTTACCCCCTGCCTCTCCAGTCCAAAGAGCAGTCAGGCTTCCCTGCCCTGTGGGCAGTCCAAGGTCCTCCCCCCTCCATCCAGGTCTAGGAAGGTGCGTGTCCAAACCGGCTAGGCTCCCACAAAGCCAGTACATGCAGTAGGGTCAAAACTCAGTGCCATTGTCCTTGGCTTCTCAGCAGCCCTCATTGTCCACCATATTCAATGAATCCGGATGATAAAGACAAATTATAACAGAAAGCATTTAATCTGGGTGCTCATGGTTTCATAGTCTATGACCATTATGTCAGGATGAATAGCAAATGACAGGCAGGAATGGTGCTACCATAATAGCGAGAGCAAACTCCAAATCATCAATCTGGAACGAGAGAGATAGCTAACTGGGAATTACATGGGCTTTTGAAACCTCAAACTTGTACTTAATGATACACCTTCTCCAACAGAACCACACCTTCATATCCTTGATAAGTAGTTCAACCCACTGGGGACCAAGTTTTCAAGCATATGAACATATGAGTGTTCTTCTCATTAAATCCATCACAGGTGGGTAAATTAAAGAAAACATATGACTTGGCATAGGTCACAGTTTTTAGATCCAAGAATAATGATTATGAATCAAGTCAGTCTGTACTCAGAGCTTATGCTCTTAACCATTCTACTCTTAAAGACATGTGGACAATGACAATGTAACCGAGCTCTTAGGAGCAACCATCAAGATCCTTTTGGGAAGTGGTTTGTCTAGATGCTCCTTCTACTTCAGCTACAGAAACAACCTTTCACTAGAGCACCAGAGAAACACAATATTCCCCAAACACCAAGAGGCAGCTGCCGAAAGCATTTTGTAAACATATGGTATTTGTATAATTAATGTTCAAGTAGAGAATTAGCTTACAATTGCAGAATTACAGTTAGAAAACCTGAAATTTCCAAAACTGACAATGTAAGACTTCTTTTTCTCTCTCTAAAACATCCAATGCCTGTTTTTGTAGTATGATTTTTTAACTTTATTTAACTTATTTCATGTGCATTGGTATAACAATGTCAGATTCTCTTGAACTGGAGTTACAGACAGCTGCAAGCTGCCATGTGCGTTCTGGGAATTGAACCCGTGTCCTCCGGAGTAGCAGTCAGTGCTCTTAACCACTGAGCCATCTCACCAGCCCCCCAAATGCCTGTTTTTATCTTGCCCAGAGAATAGTAAGGGGAAAACTTGCTATTCAGTGAATCTTTGAGAGCATAACTTATTGTTTTCACTTATCTGCATCATCTCATTCACTTGATAATCAAGACTCTATGATTAAAAATAGTTCTCAGGGTAAAAAAGAAACCTCTGATATTAACATAGTTACCTATGTATACCCAATATCTAATCAATCTCATATTTTCTAAGGAAATATTTCTTAGAATAGGAAACTGATGGAATATAATAGCATGAAATTAACATTAAGCAATAATAAATAACATCTCATTTTATTTTGATAAATTGGGTCACTATTTAAAAATTAATTATTTTAATTACTATTAAATAAAAGAAATGAAAAGTACCTTGGCCTGTTAAGCAGAAAATTTTCTCAGGGCTCAGATATATGAAGCAGTAATAAAAACGGGGGCTTTCTCTTTTATGTGTGTCTTGTATTATGTGTGGCAAATGTACTCGTTAGTGCAGGGGTAGACAGGCATGTGTATGCATGTGTGTACATGTAAAATGAAGAAGGCAGAATCATTTATGCTTTTTAAGCACTCTCCACCTTTATTTTTTGAGGCAGTAAGTACATAAACTTGGCCAGCTTGGGCTGCAAACTCACCACCATGCATCTTTTTCTAGGGGCCTGGGAGATCTAACGTCATGGCCTAGTGCTGGCATAGTGGACACGTCTTCAACTGAGCCATAGCCCTAGGTTGTTAAAGGTGCTGAAAGCCTGACTCTACTTCCCCACTGCTTCCCTTTTCCATTTCTCTTTGACAATATAAAGAGACTTATTTAGTTTTCTTTTCATTTCTCTTTCCTTGATTAGACATTTGCTTCAAAACTAGTGCATTGTTTCCATTGTAGCATAGAACAGTATAAAATATCTGAGGATAATATATGGTCATTACAAATGGTAGGCTCTCTGAGAAATAGAACTCATTGGAATGTGTGGAATGGTAGAAATAGGATTCCTAAACATCTCTGTGAATTCATCTCAGGAAATTAGACAAAGATTGATATAAAAGGCAATATCGATATGAATTGCATTTATATTTCATTCATTCATATTCAAATTTTCAGGTTTAACCAGTTGGAGCAAAAATCATCAAAAAACATTTGTGCAGCAATTGCATTGATCTTATTGATAGTCTGAGTATGCAGCATGATAATCACTTATTTCAGTAGTATGGGAAGGAGTTCTTACTTTATATGCACAAGGTTCAATAAAATACCATAGTTCTAATCTCAATTTGAAAAATTATTACACATACATGAGCCAAGCTGTCATTAATATCTTTGGAAAAATGTGAGCCTTAGGAGACACCTGAACATCAGACTATCTGGATTTTATTAACATGGTTATATTTACATTTATATGTCAAATAAAGTATCTTGGCTTATAGAAGTAAGAAGATTTTTAAAATTATATAATAAGGAAGAAAAAAAAGAAAACTGAAGGGAAAAGATACAGGAAAACATGGAAATGAAAATGTGAGAAGAAAGCTAAAAAGAAAGTTCTGCGAAATGAATTTAAATTCATGGGAAGGATAAGCAATGTGATAATCACAATAATTTGTAGTTAAACTTTGGCCTCTTTAATTTTTCATTATTGTCAAGTAGATACTTTTCGTGAATATAGAGAAATGCTGGCTAGGCCATTCAGGTGTATGTTTTTTAGTCTGATTGATGTGCTGAAAAAGTTACTGCACTTTGCAAATGTCAATAGTGCTTTAAAACAAACATGGGGTGACGGGACAGGCAGTAGATTAAAGAAAAATCTTAGCAAAGCAATGTAAGCCAAACAAGGATGAGGATCTGAGTTTGATTCCTCAGAACCTAGGTTAAAAGATAAAATAAAATAAATATAATGAAAGAAAGAAGGAAATAAAGAAACAAAGAAAGAAGGAAGGAAGAAATATGGAAGGAAGGAAGGAAGGAAGGAAGGAAGGAAGGAAGGAAGGAAGGAAGGAAGGAAGGAAGGAAAAAAAAAGACACAAGTGATACCATGGAAATGTTGTTCCAACACTAGTAGCCACGTGTAATTCTAATGCCAGTGCTGGGGAAGGGGGCCAGGCATATTTTGGGGGATCATTGGCCAGCCAACTTAACCTAATAAATGAGATTCAGGATACTGAGAGGCCTTGTCTCACAAAATGAGATGGATGCTTTTCCGGAGGAATTACACACAAGGACATGCTCCGGTAGCAACAAGTACAGGCACACAAGTATAGGTAGCAAGCCACAGTGTTGACTGAGCTTTCTGTCCCACCTGGTTCTCACAGTCGTTAAGTCCCAAAGAAATCACACAGAGGTCTACATTAATTATAAACTGATTGGCCTAGTATCTCAGGCTTCTTATTAGCTTGTATAACTTATATTAGACCATAATTCTTGTCGGTGTTAGCCACATGACTTGGTACCATTTTCAGAGAGGCAGTCATGTATTGCATCCTCTGCATCTGGGTTACGACTGCAGACTGAAACTTTCCTCTTCCCAGAATTCTCGTTGCCCCACCTCTGCTTCTTGCCTGGTCGCAGTACCTATACTTCCTGCCTGGCTACTGGCCAATTGGCATTTTATTAAAATTAATACAAGTAACAGGATAAAAACCAATTGTCCCACAGCACTGCAGAAACAAGCACATTTACAGAAGTACATGAGCACCCCACACATGTATTCCCAACACAATAATACAGAGAGGGGAGAGATACAATACACTCACAACTAAGGCATGATATATTGATTTGAAAGGGTGTCAAAAATAAACAGATTCAAAATGTTTCGTTTGTTCCTACATCTCCTCACTTAGTCATCAAATTTAGGTAGACATAGTCTCTGTCCTCACACAATTGTTAGTAGAATAATTCCTAATCAGTAGCATTTATGTATGTAGAAGGCAATGACCTGCATCACAATGGGGAAAAGCCATGCAAAGAATTGGAAAATGCTGTTTTCTCCAAACTTCAGTGAAAACCTGACTATTTTGGATATTGCTATGTTCTCAGCACAAGCCCTCATGGTGGAATCAAATGTCAAAACCACAATATTTGGCAACCATGAGTAAGACAGGCAGTGCCCAAAGAAAACAGCAAGAGATTTCTCTCACACTTCGATTTCAGAGCATAACAGCTTGATTCCTCTTTCAAAATATATCAAACGAATTCCTTCAGCCTTGAAATAACTTGAATTCTTAAGAATACATAAATTACAAATATGGTGGGATCAAACCCACTTAGCTTTAGAAATTAAGGGAATCACTGGGCAATACAACTAGCTGGAAAATTTGAAAGCAATAGTTTCTCACAGAAGCGGAACTCCAATTTGGATAAAAGAAAGGAGGCAGAATGAAGACAAGGTCCCTGTCTTTGAGTAATTGTTTTTGTTACTAATGGGCAAGAACTGTGTCTTGTTATCCTGCAGTAGCATTACAATATGTGGCAGCCTCTAACTAAATCAGAAAGGAGTAGTTAGAGGATATGCAACCATTTGATATATTGTCTTCTGAAACACCATTGTACCCAAGGAAGCCAAATAAATAACATTGTGAGAGGTGAGGATACGTATAATTAAATTCAACTGAAAAGATAAAATAACCACTTCTCATGCTGCCCTATCTAAACTTTCAACCTTGCATCTATAAATATGAAACAGAGTCTGGGTGTTTATGCAGCTGTCAAAGTTTCCTGAAGGATGGGATTTAGTTATTTATAAATCATAACACATGAGAGGGATATAATGCAATATCTAGGCTAAGAAATTTTACAGCCATAAGGAGAACTCTCACATGCCCAGGAAGGTAAATAGCTCTGGAGAACTCAAGAGTCACAAGAAACCACAGTGTCCTTACTTTGGACTTAATTTCAGCATTTAACCTTGCTTTGCTTGATCTATTCTTGTGTGTGCCTTTTATCTACATCATACCGTGAGTGTAGGAAGAGTAACAACTATATCTTTTCCACGCTCCCATCTATAGCTCACAACACTTAGCAACCTGCAGCGACCTAAATGATATTGATAGCTATATCACACTGTGGTATGTTGTACTTTCATGCCTTGGGTAAATCAAAACGTTATGTTGTTGTTTCCGTTTTGTGATCATCTTCTCTACTCGTAATGCTTTGTAAATTTTCTTCAGGATTATGATGTTGTCTTTCTGTATAAAAATAATTCTAAGGGTAAAACACTGCTTGCCAATGCTTTGGTGTGAGAAAGTGGGAAGAGATGCTGACCACAGGGAGTGCTAAAACCAAAAAGATAAGATAGTTACTAACCCATGGTCCTTAATTTAGAAGACTTTATATCATAGATAGATAAAGTTCAAAAAATATTCCAGACGGCTGTACGACAAAGCACATAAATGACTTGAAAGCATCAACTTCTGGGACAAGGTGATTATCATCACATTTGGATGAACTGTGGAATCACATCAACCATTACATTGGAGTTCTGACTGTCTGACATGTATTTGCTGACTTAGATGTCTATGAGCAAATGAAAGTAGTTTGAATAAAAATCACAAATTGCTGTGGGCATGTATATAGGAACTGGAGTATAGCATTCTGCTATCAGTCCTTTTAATCCAAAAGTGTACTGATTTATTGGCCGATGGTGAGTAAGTGAAGGTATCTCTTCCACTGCACTCTTATTCTTGTATGTCTGACTAGGAAGAAAGAAAAAACTGGATAACATTATCATAACTTCAAAGTTAAGGGATTTAAAAGCATTTACTGTTCTTACAGAAGACTTAGGTTTGAATCCAAGCTCACACATGTTGGCTGACTCTGGTGGTAACTCTTGTTCCAGGGCTCCTATACCCTTTTTTAAACTTTGCATGCACCCGGTAAATGCATGGTGCACTTACAAACATACAGGAAAAAGGCTAACACACACACATCTAATAAAAGAAAACCTTTCCAAGTTATTGGGAGGGAAAAATATGGCATTTAAAATGAAGAGTAATGGTGGGTATATGGCTCAGTTAGTAAAGCATTTTCTTGAAGCATGAGCTCTGAGTTTAAATTCCCACAAACCTCCTAAACCGGTTTCGGGAGGATTTTTTATAATCTCAGTTCTCCTAAAGCCAAAAAGAGTCTAAGAGAAAAGAATTGCCAGATACTCACAGTTCAGCTAACGTAACTCATACATTACATCAAAAGACAAAGAAAACCTTTTTCAAACAAGCTTAGAGGCAATAAATTACATGACTGACATGTGATATTATTCTTTGAATTTCACTTGTAGGCTATGGGCCTATATTTGCACTCAGGTGCACACACACACACACACACACACACACACACACACACACACATGCATGTATGCAGACAAAACATCAGGAGAACAAACTTAGAAGACACCCAAAGATGACTTTATGCTAACACACACACACACACACACGTACTTGTGCATATATCCACACAAACACATATATACACTGAACATGAAAAAGAAGAAATAATTATTAGTTAAAGCTTGCCTGGGTAGTAATTTATTTGTACATTATGATCTTTATTTACAGGGAGAAAAGAGAGAATATTTAGGAAACAGCTAGGTATATAGACTTAATATTAAGATGCACAGAAGGAGATGATTTGAAAGTTTCCTGTATAAAGGTGAAAGTTGGAAGTTAATATTGAATATCATGACAGAGTATAAAACTTTTTACATAAAGGAAAGAAAGGCAGACCAAAGGTGCGGCTTTTGCCAGCATTCATGTGCTGGGTGTGTCAAATGAAACAAAATCAGAAAAAGGTGTTAAATTTTTGAATGAAGAATTTTAAGAAAGTACCAGTAAATATGATGATATTAAAGAAAGTAGAAATTTCAAATATTTATATATACTAGCCTACTTTTAATGGTCGTACTATTCAATAATTAATAAACTAATTACATGAGGAATGTAGTTGACTAAGAGGCATAATGTATTAGACAATGCCATGATTTAGACATACATTTTTATGTGAGTAGCTATGTACCCATGGTTAACACTTTAATAATATCATTAAACATGATGATATGAGAAATATATTGAGAACTGAATTTGATATCTGAGAAGGTGGTATATGTCTTTCATAAAATAAAAGCAAATTCTTAAGGGGAAAAATTAAAAAGGTGAAGTGATGATGTAAACAGAGATAAAAATATCTTTGTTAAGACAAGAATATGCAAGCAATATTTTGTAAGTAACAAAAAACAGATTTAAATGGTGCCAACATAATTGGATAAAAATGAAATACAAATCTCTTCTGTAATAGTGTATTCTGTCTTAATGACAAGGCAGGAATAAGACTAAATATATTCAAAATACAGTATTTCACACTTTACTTGGAGTCATGATTTGCATGGGTTCATGTCCTGATTATGTTACAGTCTAGTCTGTGACCCAAAGAACCTTATTCCTCTGTTCTTAATGCAATCATCTATAAAGTGCTAATAGTTTATTAGGCTTCATTGCATAAGCTTCTTGTAAACAGAGCATGTCAATCAAGGCATAAAAACTTTTCTCTGATGTCACTATTAGACATAATCCGAGGTTATAGAAAACATTTTGCTTAAGATGCAAATAATTAAACAGACTATTGAAACTGATAATAATACAGACAAAATGCTAAGGAAAAAAGCCATGAGAAGCATAGTAACAATCACCTATTAAGGATTTTGCTGAAGCTGTTTTGTTTATCTCCCAAGAGACAGATTATCCATTTGCTCTGCCATTGTGACAGCTATTCTTGCTCATCAACTTGATAACATTTGGAAGTGGCTAAAACCCAAGCAACTGGGTACATCTGTAGGGGATTTTTCTATAATTAAATCATTTGAAGTGGGAAGACCCCCCTCCCCCATTAATCTGGGCCTGCAATTTACATAGAGAGCATGGAAGAAGGAAGCTTCCTCTCTTCACCTGCCTGCTTTTGCTTTCACTGGCAAGACCATTCCTTCACTGGCATTAGAGCCTAGTTCTTCAGGACTCTTGCATACACTGAAAACAAGCAGAGACATCCAGTCTCGTGAACTAAAAACTACTAGATTCTTGGACTTTCCATTGGTAGACAGCCATTGTTGGACAAGCTAACTACAGTTTTTAAGCCTCTCTACTCTCTAAAAAACATCAATATATATGTGTTAAATTCAATAAATCAGCATGTATTGATATTCATTATATCAATTCTGTTCTCTAATACTATAAAGATCTGATTCAAGAGTATTACTACTGGTACTATTACTGGACACCAAAGATAAATTGAATTCTGTAAACACTCTCTTCCATTTGTTATTCTGAACAAGAGCTGTTATATAGACTCACAGCCTATATACAGGACTTTGGCCAGTCTCTTTTACTTCTTTATTCTCTACCAGCTTCCTTCATAGGGCAATAAACGAGAAAGAATGTGAGATTGAAAAGGACGTCGGTGCAGGGCAATGGCCCATTTTAGTCTTCTTTTCTTGCTGAGTTTTTCAAAGAAAAAAGTAATTGTATAAAAATTGAGCACAGGTCCCACTACAGATTCATTAATAAGTGTTTTTTTTTTCTCTCGGTGTTCCATCGAATTTGGATTCTGTCATGATGACAATAATTTGAGAATGTGTTTATCCTTCTTTGTCCATGGTGCCATCAATAATGTAACCAGTGAGGTCCTTGTTCATTGGTATCTTTCTCTTGAGCTAATACCATAAAAATCTCAGGAAGAAAATGGATATATTGACAGCTGTTTCTGAAAATAAGATATGAGAAATTTATAATTGAGAACAAGAACAACCATGTTCAAATATGAGGCTGGTTGGGTAGTAGCTACTAGAAGCTAAGATTTACTGGAATAAATTATAGGATTACCTGTTTGTATCCAGCAGCACTGTTCACGCTGATAGAAAGTGAGATGAGAATTGGTGCTGGTGAATCAAGACCTTGCTTTCATTATAAATATGGTTCTCCAGGCCCAATGCAAACTTGTAGAAGAGAAGGTCACCGTGAATGTCTCTTCTCCAGTGTGGCTCACTCCAATCTTCTCCAAGTATAAGCATCCATCTACGGGATACATCCACTTGAATTTCTAAGGCATTTGAAACTCAGCGTTACTAAAGAAACACTGTTGATAGTCTCCTCACCTTCCTTGGTCTCCTATTTTTGCAGTTTTAGCAGTTTTTTACATCTGTTTTAAAGTTAGCTGAACAGTCCAAGATTCTTTACTTCTCAAATTTTCATAATATCTATAATTTCTACCTATAGCATTTTATTTCTACTGGTCTATATTGTTATATCTTCTTCCATACATTCTCACACACTTTTGATATCCATCTTGACATCTAACCTGATTTAGCAATGTATACTACATGCTACACTTTTGCATACCTCAGTGTCTCCTTTTTATAGATAATGAACATCATTATTTCTTTTATGGATGTTTTATGGATGAGCACATTAGCTTTCAACTTTACAGCCTCCTTCCTCACTTGGCTACTATCTTCTACATAGTACAAATCTGAGAAACTTTAAATATAGCACCATCTCACTTCTGTGATGGAAAGAGCTCCCATCTGGCTCAGAGAAAAGCCTCAATCGTTTGAATAATTTGCATGACTCAGGCTTTTCGAAAGTAGTACTGGTGGGTAACAAATTACTGTAGAACTTGGTAGCTTCAAGCAAGGCAGCAGGAGTCTGACATCTTGTCTAGACTTCAGCAGACTTGGAAATAATTTAGGTGTGGTTTGTTTTTGTTTCACATCTTCTTTTGCTCGTTGTAATCTGTTCTACATTGTCAAGTTCTTCTCATGATGATGGTAGTAAAACCATCTTTTCTCAGAAAACAAAACCTTCAAACATCCTTATTTCCAAATATAGTTTATTTTTAAATTCTATATATTTTCTACTTTCAGACTCAGTCTTATGACTATATCTAAATCTTAGAACTTTAAATAAATTTGATCTCATGAAATAGTATGAAATTATGATTGTTTATGATAGTGTGATAACATCGTTGTTTTAAATGTATTTTCTGCAATGAGGAATGATAAGGACTATTAAATATAGGGGAAAATTAATATACACATAATCTCAATTAAGAAACACAAGTTTATCGGAAATGACAAAGTTTAAAGATGTGACACTGTTTTCCTCATTTACTTTGCTATAGTGTTATCAGAGATGTGTTTGTAGTTCAAGTTGTGTACAACTCTTTTGAATCTCTCTTGTAAACTATTTTACTGACTGCTTTTGTGTGCCAACTTGACACAAGCTAGAATCATCAGATATAAAGGTGTCTCCTTGAGAAAAGGCCTCTATGAGATTCAGCTCTAAGATATTTTCTCAATTAGTGATCACTGGGGAAGAGGCCAGCCCATAGTGGGTGATTCCATTACTGAGCTGGTAGTCCTGGGCTTTGTAAGAAAGCAGACTGAGCCAGGCAGGGCAAAAAAAGCCAGTAAGCTGTACCTGTCCATGGTTTCTGTGTTATCTTTTGCCTCCAGCATCGTGCCCTGCTTGACTTCCTTTCCTGACTTTGTTCAGTGATGAAGAGCAATATGAACTGTAAGCCAAATAAACCCTTTCCTCTACAACTTGCCTATTGTTTATGGTGTTTTCTTGCAGCAGTAGAAACTGAAACTAAGATATATGTTAATTTTCTGCTGAAAAAAATATATTTCATAATAAAATCTGAATCTTTTTTGAGCTTCTTATAAAAACTTGTGCACAGCATAATATTAATAAATCCATTATTTTTTGGTTTTGGGGGGAAAGGGTTTTCCTGTAGCTTTGGAGCCTGTCCTGGAACTAACTGTTGTACACCAACCTGGCCTCGAACTCAGAGAGATCCACCTGCCTCAGCCCCCCAAGTGCTGGAATTAAAGGTCTATGCTACCACCACAAGGTCTAATAAATCCACTTTTAAAGTCTACTTAATACATACCATTCAGATAGTTTCCCTATTTGTAGTTTGACTTAATATTGTATCACTATTTAAAAGTATTCCATGGTGGTTTATTGAATACCACAATTATTCAAGCCACTTCAACTAATACTTGAAGCAAATTTAATGCATTTGCTTTCTGATATCATTTATTTTGTAAATATTTATTGTTTACCAGGCTCTAGAGTTCCCATGACAAATTCTCCACAGTTTCCTGTGTCTCAGCTGGAACTTTACTAGTTGTGTTAATAACTTACTAAATACTTCAAATTTCTACATGTGTGAAGAAAGGTTTTTTTTTTCTCATCACAACTGTACATTATTTCATTGAATTTACTTGTGAGATCACATTTTATAAAATTGTTTTTTTTCATCTGCTAAACACTCTATTTTATATTAATAATGTCTTATTGGTCTATGAGTCCTCATGCTTTGGTAATTCATGGTTTCATTAAGTGAAAATTGTACTACTCTCTAAGTCTTTTCCTGATTGAAAACTACCTGGTATGGAAGATATTCGTCAGTATTGCTATAGGATAGGGTCATTTCAGATTCCCTATCCTCAGCTTCCCAAGGGACTAACTGAGGACATCGCCTTGGGCTCCTGGGAGCCACTCTAGGTTCAAGTCTCTTGCCAACCCTAAGGTGGCTTCCTTAACTAAGATATGTGCTTCCCTGCTCCCCTATCCAACCTTCCTTTATCCCAATCTTCCTGTTTCCCCAAGTTCCCCCAATCCTCCCCTTCTCACTTTTCTCTCCCCGTCCCCCCTTATCCCCA
>NW_026067998.1:1047506-1055163 GCF_014885135.2 Alexandromys fortis
AAAAAAAAAAACTACCTGGTATTGGGCTGGCCATAGGGATGGCTAATCTTAGTTGTCAACTTGACACAAAGGAAGAAAAAACTTAGATGTGATGGAAGATTTTCCATCAGAACCGTTGGTAGGTAAGTCTGTGGAATCATTATATTGATTGCTAACTGAAGCAGTTACCAGAATATGATGGGAAGAGCCTTCTCTAGGACAGTGTACCTGGATTCTGTAGGACCAAGCCCATGTCTTTTACTGCACCAATCCAGTAAAAGACATTGTTTTCAGGTTGCTGTCTATGTTCCTGATTGAATTCTTGCCCTGAATCCTCAGTAATGGAAGGTGAACTGGTCATAAAAGTCAAAGGCATGATTTCTTCATTATGTTGTCTTTGGTTATCACAGGAAATAATGTAGTTTTAGAGAATGTGGTATTTCTTTGACAGACCTGACCATACTGTTTTTGGGAATAATTGTAGAATCTTTTTGGATAACTTGGAAGGAAAAAATAGTTAACTATTCAAAGCTTAATGGAATTGCCTTGGGGAAGATTGGAAGACAAGTATGTTTAAAGAAATTTCGACGATGGAAGCCTAGATTGTGAAATCTCAGAGGGAAACAATGACTTTTAGGGGTATACTTGTGAATAACTCAATTAAGACTATGTGGAAGTGAAATCTTTGCTTTAGTAGGAAGGTGGATGCTGGTTAACTGGAGCTGATAAACCAGCTGTGATTAATAATAAACCACCACGACTGAGGCAAGAGTCTCCTGGGGAGTATTTCATCAAGGAAAATAGAGAAACACACAGAAGTTGTGATCCAGGGGAGATCAGGATGCATTTCAAGGTATCATCTGAACATGGCAGTGTGTAAGAGTGTCCCACAAGGTACTTGTTTAGAGACATAAGAACTGAGGATCGAAGGGTCTGTGGAGGGAAGCTGTGGCTTTGCATCTTGTGACAGGTTTGGAGTTCCTGCAGACATGACAGGAGGGTCTACTGGTAAAGATACAACCTAGGTCACTTTCTGAACCACAAAATATTGAGTGTGCCAGCCATGTGGGACAAATATAAAGAAGTGTGGCAGGCATAGAATGGAGCTAGTATTGTCCTACAAGACAAGCTATGTGTGCAGCGGACAGCAGACCAGAAGAGGATCTGCCATAGCCCATTGGAGACCAGAAGATCATTAGTGAGCTCCAGACATTGAATACCAAGCTACTAACATTGTATTTTTATTTTGTTTTGATCTAATCATAGCCGTGTCCTTATTTTTACCTCTTAAGAAAAAAATATCATCACTCATTTTGGATTTTGCAGGAGCCCATGGTTAAGAAGCATCTTTATATTTTAAACATAATTTTCTTTTAAGTTATGGGATTTGTAAAGGCTGTAGTACTTTTAAAGTTTCACTGCATTTTTTTTTGTTATGACAGTATCATGAGATGTGGAAGACAAAGAAAATATATACTTTAAAGTAACATTATTTTTAAAGTTGACAAAGTGTAGACCTGTAATGGCTTATGTTTGGCAACCAGACATGTAAGAGAAAAGGGAAATATCAGTTGAGGAATTGACTCCATCAGATTGGCCTATGGCCACGTCCGTGGAGCATTGTCTTGAATAGAAATTGATGGAGGAGATCCCATCCCTAATTGGGAATGTTATCCTTGGGCAGAAGTACCTAGGATATATAGGAAAGGTAGCTGAAGGTGAGTCTTGAAGTAAGCAAGCAATAAGCATTCCCCCAAGGTTTATAATTCTGCTATGCAAGAGTTTCTGCCAAGACATCCCTCAATAAGATGTGATTGAGATGTATAAGCCAAATAAACCTCTTTCATCCACAGGTTTCTTTTAGTCCAATGTTTGTCAGAAGCACAGAGAAGCAAAGCAGGACATTTAGTAACCAAAGAGAAAGACCCAATGCATTGAGAGAGAAGAATTCAATGATCTGATCGGATACCTAATTTGAGATGTCTGAGCATGAACTCATTTGGAATGTCTTGTTTTATCTGGAGCTGAATTTTGATGGAAGAAGACAAGGTAGAAAGATGCATTAGAAAGCATAGCCCTCCCTTTTGAAGTCTGTTGTCATGGTATATATTTTTTTTTAGTTTCCTTTTTGCAGTAACAGTACAAAGTGGTACATTAATAAAATATTTTATCTTTTTTGATGCCATCAACTGACACAAGATTCTCCATATGGAGTAGATAGAGAAAACCATAATTTAGGAAGGGTAAACCTGATCTTCTAGTAATCTTTATGGCACTTTGGCAGGTGTGTTCTCATCTGGTGGCACGGCCTTGTAATTTTTGTAGATTTGGTCAAAGGATACATCTGATTCAACCTGAGTGTAATTACCTTCCTGCAAAATTTGCAATGTGAGTGAGATATACCTTGCTAACTTATCAATGGTATAGACGCTAAAGCTATAAAACTTCCCAGGGCTGTAGTCATGTTATCTCTAACTCAACTTGAAAGCAAAGCAGTCCATTAAAACTTTCATCCAACACTGAGCCAGAAGGCTATTGCTATAAGTATTATCACCAATTTCTCAAGCAAATTTTTAGGGTCTAGATAAACCCTTCTAAACTCTTACAAGCAGAAGTGTGTATACAACTAGGTATCAACACAACAACTCACTGTCTCTGTAGAGACAGTTTTCCAATAGACTACAGTCCTCCCAAATTTTAAACTCGTGTCTTATGCCCTCTGTTTAAATAATTGTGCCTCCTTGTCAAAACCATGAAATATTCAGGAGTCACTGTATTCTAGACTTATTAATATTACTTTCTACACATTGACTTTTATAAACAGCTACAACACCAATATTCGTTGTCAGATCTAGGGACCAAAGTATTCCAGTTAGACATATGGTCTTGGTTTCACCAACAATGATTGTGTGAAGAAAATCTGCAACCATTTATATGCTGGCACACATTATATACAATGTCTTAAAATGTTATTTGTTCTAATCATTTAATAATGTATGGTTCTTACAAACTACATACCTCATGTGTTGCATATTTTATAAGGTTTATTTTACTTTAATTTTTATTCATGAAGAAAAGTATAATGTTTTAACATGTTTATTTGTGTAATGGTAAAATTATGTTAATTAGTTTAACTATTACCACAAATATGTATTAAATCTTTGTGGTAAGAAACATTTAAATTCTAATCCAATCTTTTGACCATTCGCATTTAATCTTACCAACTATACTCATTGTATTTTGAAAATGCACAATCCTAATGCATATGTTGAACACAAATGCTGATTATCTCCACTATGCTATTAAGTCCTGATTGCTGAATCATCTACCCAAATAGTCCTAAACTAGGTAGACACAAATCTTAAAATACCCCTAACTTTAAAAGTACATTCCAAGCTTCAAAGATGTAGGAAAATAAGCCTGTAATTCCTCCCAATCAAATGTAATTTTATTTTTATCTTCTGTGTTGTTTCTAATCATTTTGCCCAGAATTGTT
Organism: Alexandromys fortis; assembly: GCF_014885135.2. Lineage (NCBI taxonomy): Eukaryota > Metazoa > Chordata > Mammalia > Rodentia > Cricetidae > Alexandromys > Alexandromys fortis. Next base: position 1,050,982 of record NW_026067998.1, read on the forward strand.
TTTCTATTATTGTATGCCACTGTCAATTGAAAATATGTCCCTGGAGAATTAGCTTTTTATTCTGTGTGTCGGCTACAGTGACCTAACATCTTTTATATCCATGTCTATACAATTTAACTGAAAGAAGAACTGACCATCAGTGTCTGTGTATTCAGTTCAGGGCAGCCTGTCACCAGTGTTATACAAAGATTGTGGCTAGTATTTTAAGAATAGTGCCAATCACACGAACCACAATTGAATCTTCCTGACAGCTACTTCTAAAGTTGTTTTTGAAGAGGTCTACACTGCATCTTGGTGATTATACATGGTTGCAAGTTCTCATTTTGAGATAGAAACATGGGCAGTGCTCTATGATTCATTATTATTCATGATGGCAATAATAGTGCTACCATCCTTGGAACAATAGCAATCATGACTCTAGTTTATTTTTTGCCACTTAAAATGACTCATTAAAGTCTCTGAATAGCTAATAAATACTTGTATAATACATACAAATTCAGTTTTGTATTGCAAGTGTTAGATAAGTATACAATAATTATTAACTATATAAAACTATGTTTACAAGTTAATGAATAATGAACTACTTCTAATGACTTCAATCTTATTTTCAATTATATTAAAAGATATTCATTTCTAAAAATTTTTATGTAAGACAGGACAAAGCTGAAAAAGGGTTTATAATCAAGTTCATTCTCATGCCTTCGAATTGAAGACATAACTACTGCTTAAGATGGCATTACTAGGCCAATTATATATTTGAAAAAGGGTTTTCATTCTTCATTTCTTCTAGACTGAGAAAACATGGTTTCTTTACTTTTCCCCTCTCTGGTAAGTAGACAATACAAAATATTTCACTGAATTATTGCTTCACTATACTTTTCTAAATATATTATAAACTGAACCAATCACTGTAAATGTATGACTACATATACAATATCGTTTGTATTTCCGGGAGAAACAATGACATAAGCTAACTTAGTAGAGAAAGTCATGTGAGAGCTTTCAAATACATATTACTTGATCCCTTCCACCAGAGAGGGTACACTTTTATTTATTTATTTATTTATTTATTTATTTATTTATTTATTTATTATTAAAAATTTCCACCTCCTTCCCTCCTCTCATTTCCCTCTCCCATGCCCCCACTACCTCTACACCTCCCTTTCCAGTCCAAAGAGCTTTCAGGGTTCCCTGCCCTGTGTAAAGTCCTCCTCCCTTGTCCAGGTCTAGGAAGGTGAGCATCCAAACAGATTAGGCTCCCACAAAGCCAGTACATGCAGTAGGATCAAAACCCAGTGTCATTGTCCTTGACTTCTCAGTCAGCACTCATTGTCAGCCACGTTCAGAAAGTCCAGTTTGATCACATGCTCCATCAGTCCCAGTTCAGCTGGCCTTGGTGGGCTCCCATTAGATCAGCCCCACTGTCTCAGTGGGTTGGGTGCACCCTTCGCGGTCCTGACTTCCTTGCTCATGTTCTCCGAGAGGGTACATTTTTAAATTGACCCTTTTTATATGTTATTTTACTTCTTCTGAAGTCACTCAGGCTCAGGCTTCTCTGGAATTTTGTTGTCCAGACAAGGTCCTTGTCCTCTGTGATTTTCTCCTCATCTTTCCACTCTTATATTTCTGAAATTGAGCCAGCTATGCACTTAGGATGCAATATTCCCTTTTCAGGAAACAAAAGTGCTGAGAACATTGTTGGACTAATGAGTCTTTTGAAGATAGATGATAAAAAGATATGACATTCTTTGAGTGATACTACTAAGTCATTCCTAACAACTGTAATATAGTATTTAAAAATGAATATTCTGAAGCCTGCAATGCCTGAATCAACAAGTTGTTTCACCTATCACTGAATCATGTTGGACAAGATAATATATCAATGTCTTTATATTGAAGTATTTAAAACAAATTTTTGCTGTGCATTCCAAATGTTTCTCAGAATGTTAAGCATGTATTTTCTGAGTTCATTTGTCCAAGGTATTCAAGAGTTAGCAGTTGGTGGGCTGTGATCAATGCTATATTCATTGTCTACTAGATAGGCATAAAGCTGGATGAATTTAAGGTGACCATAACATCATTTTGTTGTGGTTAAACCTTGTTATATTTTTTTCCTCAAACTAGGTTACTAAAATTATTATTCTCTATAATCATTTTTAAAATTTTTATTCAGTACTTTTTTCTCCCCTTTCCTCTCTTTACATCTTTGATTCTCTTATTTCTTCTACTTCTAATTAATCACTGTTATTTATTTGATTACTCTTGTTCCATATATATATATATATATATATATATATATATGAAAACACATGAATTTATAAATATAACTTTTATAGTGTTGATTTTGTGTGTATGTTTTCAAGGTTGAAAATTTGTATTAGATAACCATCTATGGGACTACCCACTGGCAGAAACTAACTCTTCCTCTCTCAACAGTCATTAGTTATCTATAGTTCTTTGTCTTGGAATGAGACCCCTCGAGATTTCCCTCTTCTACATAAGAATATCTATATGATTGTAGCAGCTGTGTTGTTAATGTGTCCTAATAGTTGCTTCTCTGCTTTCCCCACCCTTTTCAGGAGAGACAATATGACACAGACTTTTGGTCCTCTGGCTCTTACAATTAGTTTGCCCCTACTTCCATGATGTTTTACGATGTGTTGTTGATTTATCTGTTGGTTTGGATTTTCCATGTCAGCTGATCTTTATCTTATGATAAGTTGTCTTTTTCTGTAACAGCTTTGGTCTGTTGCAAAGAGAAGCTTCTCTGATGTTGGGAGAGGGCTACACCATTGGCACAGAGAAAAAGAGTTACTCTTTCATATAAAAACTGAAAGTCAGAAATCAAGTGGAGGACTATCTGGTTGATTTTTTTCTCCAGGTTCTTAAATATGCTATATTTGTTGATTATTTAGAAGCTTTCACAGAATGCACCCTGATCATTCTTATTTCCCAATCCTCTTATGTCTGTCCCCAACCTTTGTGACCTCCCTACTTCCGGGAAGAAAGAAAGAAGAGAGAAAACAGAAAGCAAAATCCCACAAGTCCTAATTTTGTTACATACATAGTCACTGAAGCATAGTCAACCCCCCCCCCCCCAGTGTCTAACCCCTTGAAATCTGAGTCCTTTGCTAACCACATACCTGCCAGAGGCCATCCATTTTGGAAAGCTCCACATTAGAATCCTTATCAGAATTATTAAGAGTTCACTTTGATGGCTTCCTGCTAGGCTGTTACTTTTTGTTGCAGGTGGGTGGGGGTGGATAAGGGTAATGGTTGTCACAGAATCCTTCTGTGACTCTTAATTGTGAGGCTTTAGTCATTGATACCACTGAAAAAGTAACTTCCTTGCCATTTACAGTCAGTGCAAGCACGGATCTTGGACATGGCTTCTCCTGACATCTACATTGCCTCCATCATTAGCACATGCCACAGACTTCAGCATGTCCTCCAGTGGCAGCACAGACCAAAGACATCTAAACAGCCTCTGGTGCAGGGGCAGTGAATACCAATATGGTCCCTGGTAGCAGTCTGGCCCATGGATACCAACAGGCCTTCAGGGGAAAGCACAGATCACTGATATTCAAATGGCCTTTGGTGGTAACACTGAAGCAAATGATATCAAATATGGCCTTTTCCAGAAGCTAAGACCACAGACATCCTCATGGCCTCAATACCAGTGAATCTACCTTGGTAAATACTATGTATTTACATGTCGTTGAGAGTTTTTCTATGTTTTTTTTTTGTCTAAAATTTTGTGTTTCTTTGTTTCCAGTTATCAACAGTTAATGATTTATCGAGTGAAGACCAAGCTACCAATGGAGTCAACGTAAGTTAAATTGATGAATATGTTATTTTCCACATTTATTATCTAATTAGCACACAAAATCAAACATTAAGTCTTAACAGATGGGTAATAAAAATATATTTTTGGAAAAAAAATTAGTATGAATTAACTTTCAGAAATTAAGAGTTTTAGACATCTTAAGGACAAATTAATTAATAAAAACTCTCGTCTGCGGCTGGAGAGATGGCTCAGAGGTTAAGAGCACTGCCTGCTCTCCCAGAGGACCTTAGTTCAATTCCCAGCAACCACATGGTGGCTCTGGTCTGGTGACATCCATGCAGATAGAACACTGTATCCATAATAAATAAATAAATAAATCTTTAAAAAAAAAAAAA
>NW_026067998.1:1056283-1059500 GCF_014885135.2 Alexandromys fortis
CTCCCACTCCAGACAGACGCAGGTTAAGATCCTCCCTGGTAAGCCAGCTCGTGGGCTACACAGAATATTAGAAATGGGTTAGAACAATATGTAAGAGCTAGCCAATAAGAAACTGGAACTAGCCGGGCCAGGCAGTGTTTGAAAGAATACAGTTTCCGTGTAATTATTTCTGGGCATAAGCTAGCCATGCGGGCGGCCAGGTACCGGGGACGCAGCCCTGCCGCTCCTATTTCAACACAGTCTCACAGCAAATTTCTTAATCCTCTGGATCTTATAATATTTCTGAACTCCTCTCCCCCTGAAATGATGACTATGCACCATATCTGTGACAAAATAGCACAATAACCCTATTGGTGCTGTAGTGGCACCAATAACTTGGCAGTAATAAGCAGCTTTCTAATCAGATTTAAGATGAAGAAAGCCATACCTAGCACTGGAGACCTAAATAAGTACTCCTTGCTAATGAAGCCATAGCTTCTACAACCTCTAATTTACTAAACAATCATTATCCCTTGCAACAATCTGAAAACATTTTCCAAATACCCACACATAAAATGGAGTTCTCACTACCTCAGCAGGGAATCTTCACTTTACAGCAGACATAAACAACTACAGAAAACTGTAACCAATCAAAATCAAAATGCAGAATTGTAGAGCCCAGTCTCATCGGATACATCGCAAAGCATTGTCTGGCATCTTTGGCTCAGGAAACATTTCAGAAGAGAGGACTGTTAGAGCCAGAGTACCAGAGAATTTTCAATGTGGATGTGTCTCCTAGGAATAGCAGAAGGTACATCCATAAAATCTCACCTACATTATCTTTTTCAAGTATGTAATTATGCAGCATAATCCTTAAGTATGAAATACTTATTATTTGGTCCCATAAAATCAAGAAAACAAAGTTCCATGATGAAGACTAAGGCAAAAGTTGCTACTTGGGAACAGTGTTTCCCATTAAATCTCACAATGTCTGGCATTATTTTAAATTATTACAATGTAGGCTATATGCATCTGTGGCCAAAGTATCTTAATATGCTAAACATGCCAAAGTATGCACTCTCAGAAATAGAGAATATCCATTTCAAAATGATAGTTAGGGCAAGTCAGAAAGTTTTTCTAAAGGAGATGTGAAAATATGGTTAATTGTTTCAATCAGGTGATGCAAGCTTCAGCACATAATATTTTGATATTTAACTATAGTAAAACATGAATATTATCCCCTCATTTTCTCAATGGACTAAGGAGTCTCTGCCTCATCTAAATGGTTTGTATCAAATTATTGAAGTGAATTGCATATGAGAACATTGCTGCAAAGGTGGTGTCCCTACAGTTCCATCCAGCTGCATGCTTATTAAATTGTCCTCTTGCCAATACCTTATTTGATAGTCAAACAAGAATCTGTTTTTAGCTTTTAGTTCCCTGCCAACAATAATGTCTTGATTAAGCTAGCAGCTATATATATTTCTTTCTCTCTTCAAGAAAAGACTGGATGTTTTCGTGCTGTCTAGAGTGAATCACCTTAGAGATTAGTCACCAAAAAATACATATTATAAGCTCTTTAACGTTAAAGAGTACTGTTAAATATATAGCAGCTTTCAGTGCCACCCACCTTGTTGTGAATAAAGATAGAAAGACATTTGAAAGCATGAGGCAATAAACACCACCTGCTTTTAAAGTGCAAGGATCCTGACATTTGTATTTCTGTTTATATTTAAAGTCTGATATTCACAGAGAATTATGTTGGTATTTGGAAACAGATTGACTCTTAATATGGCATATTAACTACAAAAAATGTAAAGAAATAAGATATTATCTATCCACATTCATATACTTAGTAAAAGACTGGAAAATTAAATTGCAGCATGTTAAAAATTTCCTGAAAATGATAGAATTATAGATGCTTCCTTAATCATAAAATTTTTGAATACTCACAAAATATTTCATGTCAATGAATAAACATGAAGCATCTTTTGAAATATACAATTAACCCAATAAGCCTAGAGCACTAAGGTTACCTAAATGAAATATTCTTTTCGAGTGACATTTCCATTTCTTAATTATTAAATAGGAAATTATGATAGATAAGTATCATTTAATGTTATTTATTAAAAGTCAAATTCTCTGGGCTTACACGCCAAGTTATTGTATCATCATAACAGACAACTACTACCCTGGTAAATTAATGCTGTGCTCTTCTATATGCTTCCTATATTAGGACAGAAAAAGAAGTGTAATTAATTTCCTAAATTCTCATGGTCATGGTTAATGGTGTTATAGTACAACCTACTATAAATTTTCTGCTTAGATAAGTGGAATTTTGTTTCATTTACTCCCCTATAGAACATTATAAATAAAGTCTATATTACAACTTTTTGTTAATAGTTTATTTTGCATGAATAATTTACATATATGAAAAAAATAATATGCAAGGTGATTGTTCTTACTATTTGAATACACGAATTAACTCAACCATTTATTACCACTATTTGCACTTCTAATATTATATATAGCTATAATAGTTAAATGTGGCATAGGACATCACATAAATGAAGAAGCCTTGTCATAACCATCTGACATGAAATTGAGCTAACAAGTTGATGATTACTTTATTCTGAGAAGCTCTGAGAGCAAAGTATTTATATTTTGTTTCATGGCTGACATCAATATGATTAATGACATCAATGTGATTCATTGTTTCATCAATGTAATGTAAAGGAATTGATTCAGTGCATAAAAGAACAAAAGGAGCCACACTACTTTTTAAAATCAACTATCCCTTGCATCAAGCAATTCAGTGTCCCTATATGCTTAGGATATAAAACAAGTACTTTGAAATCATGTAGGGCATAACTAATTTGTCCTTATTTTATTGGAAGTAGCCTTTATGGATATACAGTGGAAAGGTATGCTTTGATTAATCTTATAATGCCAAATGTTATTAATATAAGTTCACACAATGTACAAATCAACATTTTTAGTTGTATGCACATCATGTATCTAGGAACATTTCTTTTCCCCAGGAGTATTGCATTTTCATGTGTTGAAATAGGAGCGGCGGCAGGGCTGCGTCCCCGGCACCCGGCCGCCCGCATGGCTAGCTTATACCCAGAAATAATTACACGGAAACTGTATTCTTTCAAACACTGCCTGGCCTGGCTAGGTCCAGTTTCTTATTGGCTAGCTCTTACATATTGTTCTAACCCATTTCTAATATTCT
>NW_026067998.1:1059741-1070933 GCF_014885135.2 Alexandromys fortis
AAATGAAAGGGGGAGATGTAATTATATTTTAATTTAAAAATATAAAATAATTTTAGATTAAACAAATAAATGTATCAAGTCAAAGCTCACACTCACAAACTAAATAACATGACATTACCACATTTAATCATCTATTCATCAGTGATAAACAGGCCGTTTCCATCTCTGGCTGCTGTGATTAGAGCACAGTGAACAATGATGAGCAAGTATCTTCATAGTCACACACAATTATTTGGAATATGCCCAAGGATGGTATAACCGGATCATGTGGAGAATCTATTTTCAGTATTTGGGGACTTCTCTGATACCTAAAGTGACTGTACAAATTTGCACTCCCACCAGCAGTGAGTTAGGTACTCCGTTTCTCAGTTCACACCAGCATTTCTTGTCATTAATTTTTTTGGATCTTAGCCATTCTGACTGGGGTAAAATATAACTCAAAGTACTTTAAATTTCTATTTCCCTGCTGGCTAAAAATGTTTCGCAATTTTTAAACTTATTTCTCAGTCACTTGTGATTTAACTTTTAAGTACTTTTTCTTTGGTTTCATGTCCCAGTCTTAACTGAATTGCTTGTTTTCTTGATATTTATGTTTTATTTTAGTTCTTTATATTTTCTAACTCTCTGTCCAATGTTTAGCTAGTGAAGACTTCTTCTCATTTTGTAGGTTTCCTCATCACTTTAGTAATAGTATTATTTGCTATACAGAAAGTTTTAATTATATGAAACCGTTTTACTAATTGCTAGTCTTAGTTCCCGAGCTAGTAGAGTCCTTTTCAGAAAAGCCTTTCTTATGCCAATGGGTTCAAGGGCATATCCTGTTTTCTCTTCTATCATATTCATATTAATATATGGCCAGAACAAATTGCCTCTGATTGGCCTTGATTGGAGCAATCTATATATTTAAAGCTTTATTGAAAGATAAGGAGAAGTATATTTAAGAAGAGTTAGAAGATGAAGGGGTGAATATGATCAAAACTTATTGTGTGAAATTATTAAATTACTAACATAGAGATGCATAATTTCAAACTCTCTGGCATATCAAGTTTTCTAAATGAAGAAATTGTAATTTTATCTAATTATTAGTTGCTGATTAGAATATGGACAATCTTTGAACAATAAGAAAATGTATGTGAAAATATTCACTTGTAAAAATTCAAATTTTGTAGAAACAATGTATCATAGCTGTTTATATCTGTTCCATGTAAATATGTACATCAACATTGCATTTTTCCATCTTCACTGGCTTTGGTAAACAAAGCTCATTTGAGTTGAAACTAAGAAAGCATAAAGCCATTGATATAAGAAAGATTGTTCAATAATTATAATTACAATTTTAGAAAGCATAATGTTTCAAGCCATTTGAATACACGCATGAATAAAATGTGTTAGGTATCTATTTGTATTTATGTATAGATGTACATTTTATTTCTTTTATTTATATATAACTATGGGTGTTTAGCCTGAAAAACAACTGTGCACCATGTATGTGACTGGTGCCTTCAGGTACTGGGGGAGAGTGTCATATCTCTTAGGACTGGAGTTACAGATGATTGTGAGCCACCATATGGATGCTAAGAATTGAACCCAGGTCCTCTAGAAGAGCAATCAATGCTTTTGACTGCTGAACCATTTCTCCAGTCTCATATATATGTACATTTAAGACTATTACTACATATGTATACTTTATGATTTATTTGCTTAATCAGTATAGTTCATTCATCTCTGAAATACATATCCTACCATATTTATTGATTAAATTTTCATAGCATGCGCAATGCCAATGCTGTATAGATGTTTTTTGTAGTGAGGTCAAAACATGGTTCATTCAAATGTGCCCACCAGCGTACCTAGTTCATTCTACTGGTTTAAAATTCAATGTCCTTAAAATTGTACTGCACTAAAAAAATAGTTAATATGTGTAATATAATTGATACTGCTTGATAAGCCTACCATGGACTTCTAGAAAGATAAATGAATGACATTTGCCGAAGGAACAAACAAAAAGAGTATGACTTGACAGATATTACAAGTTATCAAGTAATGTAAATAGAAGTCTAAATTAGGGTTTCTATTATTGTGATGAAATATCATGACCAAAAATCAAGATGGGGAGGAATGGGTTTATTCACCTTATACTTCCTCAGCGCTGTTCATCATTGAAGGAAGTCAGAACAGGAACTGAAAGAGGGCAGAATCCTAGATTTGGGAGCAGATGCAGAAGCCATGGAGGGTTGCTGCTTAATGGCTTGCTCTCCGGGGATGATCAGCCTTCTTTCTTACAGAACCCAGGAATACCAGCCCAGTGATAGCCCCACCCACCATGGGCTGATCCTTTCTCACTGGTCACTAATTGAGAAAGTGCTTCATAGCTGGATCTCATAGAGGCATTTTTTTCAATTGAGACTCCTTCTCTGATGATGCTTTTTCACATCAAATGGACATAAAACCAACTAGTAAACAGATAATGATTTTAAATGTGTAGACTAATACTGGATAGCCCAATTAATCATTTTTATATCATTTAAAAATCACAAGTAGTACTATCACTGTGATAGTCTCAGTGTATACAAGTATGTTCAGAGAGTTCCGTCATTTCTCCATGCTTTAAGAACTGGAAGAATTGATTTCATCACTTAGAGTGTGATTACTCAATGTTCTTCTTTGTCATATTTTCAGTGTTCCTTTCTGACAGAATGCTGACAGTCACTACCTGTGTAATTCACTTTGCTGTGCAGTGAGCACAAAGAGATGCTAAATAGTGAATAATTCAACCTAAAACCATTTTATATTGCCTTGTTCACAAGAAAATGTGTAGGAAGATGATCGTGTGATCTGCTGAAATTGCACTCAATCAATGATTATTCTATTACACGGCTGACAAATACACACAGAATCTAAAGTGTTGGAACACCTAAGATTGCATTTTGAGAGTGTGTTTATATTTCTGCAAATAGTTCAGAGTGTTCCAAAGGATTTGTTTGTCTTTCTAATTTAAAAAAAAAAGATTATTCTGTGCTGTAACAAAACAGAAACTACTGAGATTTATTAAAGAAGTGACTACTCTGTCCTGAAAACATGAATGCATTATAGATATACAGGTTTGTGTCTTCTTAAAGAAAGCAAACTTTGTAAAGTGGAGACCTATGGAACTATCAGAGGCCAAACTGGCCACCAGAAATACAGGTAGGCTTCCTGCCAGAAGACTCCCCGTTTTGGCCTTCTGCATCTTATCCTCATTCAACCCCTCTGCACCTTGTCCCAGTCCTCAACTTGAAAGGATACCTCCCAATATAGAAGAGACCACACCAACCAAACAAGAGAAGAACTAAATAAACCAGGAACAAAACACTGGTCCAAGACAGAAGAACTCAGAAATTGGCATCTGGACCTGTAATGACCCCAAACACAGATTCTTAGACTCAAGTGTAATGAAACAATCAACAATATCTAAGGAAATATATAACACCAATGTCCAGTTATGTTACCACAACAATCCATGAATTTCTAAAACAGCTGAAGCAAAATAAAACAAATTTTATGAAGATGATAGAGGTTATTAAAGAGAATATGAATAATTCCCTCAATGTAATCAAAAAAAGAAAGATAAAAATGGCAAAAAAATCAATATCTAAAAGAAGTCAAGAAAGACAAATAATTGAAGTAAAAGAATAAAACAAGTCAAGACCTGAAAATGCAAATATAGCAAAAGTAAACACAAATTGAGGAAATTCTGGAAATGTAGAATCTAGGTAAACCAATAGAAGCTAAAGAGGCAAACTCCACTAGATGAATATAAGAGATGGAAGAGAATCTTAGGCATTGAAGATAACATAGAAGAAGTAGGTACATTGGCCACAGAAAATGTTAAATCTAAAAAATTCCTGACACAAAACATCCAGGAAGTATGGAACACCATGATAAGACCAAACCTAAGAAAAATAGCAATAGAACAAAAATGTCAGCTCAAAGGCCACAAAAATATTTTAACAAATTCATAGAAGAAAATTTTTCTAACTGATGTGGGGATTTCCCTTTGGGTGCTGTGATTATAATCAATGAATAAAGAACTGCTTTGAGCCTATAGCAGAGCAGGACAGGGTGGAGCAGACATAGGCTGGATGACTGGACTGAATCCTGGGAGAAAAAAAGGTGAAGTCAGAGAGAAGCCATGTAGCTGGAGACCAGATGCCGGAACTTTAGCTGGTAAGCCACAGCCATATGGTGATACACATATTAATAGAAATGGATTAAATTAATATGTAAATGTTAGCCAATAAGAAGCTAGAGCTAAAGGTCCAAGCAGTAATTTAATTAATACAGTATCTGTGTGATTATTTCGGGGCTAAGTGGCTGGGAACCAACAAGCGGCCTCCCTCATACACCTAACCTAAAAGAGACACCTATAAGGGTACAAGAAGCTTACAGAACACCAAATAGATTGGACCAGAAAAGAAAGTTTCATTGCCACATAATAATAAAAAAGACTAAACATGAAGAACAAAGACTATTAAAAGGTGCAAAGGAAAAAGACAATGTAACATATAAAGTCATTCCTATTATAGTTAAACTTTACTTCTCAGTGTAGACTCTAGAATCCAGAAGCGTTTGAGCAGATGTGCTGCAGACAAGGGAACACAAAAGCTAGTACAGGCTATACACAGAAAAACTAATCTAATACCAGGAAAACATAAAGAAGGGAACTACACACATACACACACACGCACTCCATCACCACCACCACCATCACCAGCACCACCACCACCAACAACAACAAATAGCAGGAATTAACAATTATTGGTCATTGACATCAATAAAATAGAAACAAAGAGAACAATACAAAAAAACAATGAAACAAAGAATTGGTCTCTGAGAAAATCAAGATAGATAAACGCTTACCCAAACTAACGAAACCTGAAAAGAGAATATCCTCATTAACAAAATCAGAAATGAAAATGGGGACAAAATAATAGAAAAGAAAGAAATCCAAATAATCACTAGGTCATACTTTAAAAAACTACTTTTAAAGGGGCACTTTTATGCCCCTTCTCTTTCCTCTTTAAATAATCCATTCATGTAAACCCTCTTGCATGGTGTGACTTCTCTTCATAGTGTTTTTAAATAAATCATATCATTGTTTCCCTGACCATGAATTGAAATTGGAAAATCTAAAGAAATGGATAACTTTCTCTATAGAGACAATTTACCAAAGATAAATCAAGATCAGATAAACAATTTAAATAGACCTATAACAACAAGGGAGTAAAGCCCCCTGGAAACAAAAAAACAGCCCAGAACCATGGTTTTAATGAAGAATTCTACCAGACATTCAAAGAAAGGCTAATACAATATATCTCAAATTATTAAACAAAATATTAAGAGTAAGAATTTCACCAAATTCATTTTATGGGGCCACAGTTATCCCAATTTAAAAAAAAAAACAATGTTTCAACACAGAGAATTATGGACTAATTTCTTTCTTCAATATTGATGCAAAAACACTTAATAAAATACTAGCAAACTAAAACCAAAAACATATCAAAAGGTTTATCCACTCATATCCAGTAGGTTTTATTACAAGAATGCAGGGATGGTTCAATATATGAAAACCAGTCCACGTAATCCACCCCTAAACCCACTGAAATAAAATCACATGGTCATCTCATTAGATGATTAAAAAACTTTTGAGAGAATCCAACATCCCTTCATAATTAAAGGTTTGGAGAGATTGGGGATATAATGGACAGGACATAACATAATGAAGTCAATTTATAGAAAACCTATAGCCAAAATCTGACTAAGTGAAAAGAAACTCAAACCAACTCCACTGAAATCAGGAACAAGAAGAGGTTGTATACTATCTCCATATCTATTCAGTAGAGTCCTTGGAAGTTCTGGTAGAATTCCGCATTGAAACCATCAGGTCCTGGGCTTTTTTTGGTAGGGAGGTTTTTGATAACAGCTTCTAGTTCTTCGCGACTAACAGGTCTATTTAGGTTGTTCACCTGGTCCTGGTTTAACTTTGGTATATGGTATTTATCTAAAAACGTGTCCATTTCTTTTACATTTTCCAGATTTGTGCCATACAGGCCTTTGTAGTAAGATCTAATGATTCTTTGAATTTCCTCTGTGTCTGTGGTTATGTCCCCCTTTTCATTTCTGATCTTATTGATTTGCATATTCACTCTCTGGTGTTTTATTAGTTTGGATAGGGGTTTATCAATCTTGTTGATTTTCTCCAGGAACCAGCTTTTTGTTTCATTGATTCTTTGGATTGTTTTCTGTGTTTCTATTTTGTTGATTTCAGCCCTCAGTTTGATTATTTCCAGTCTTCTACTCCTCCTAGGTGAGTCTGCTTCTTTTTTTTCTAGAGCTTTCAGGTGGGCTGTTAAGTCTCCAATGTGTGCTTTCTCTGTTTTCTTTAAGTGGGCACTTAGTGCTATGAACTTTCCTCTTCCTTGAATTCAATGAAAATAAAGAAACAACCTACTCAAACTTATGGGACACTATGAAAACAGTCCTAAGAGGAAAGTTCATAGCACTAAGTGCCCACTTAAAGAAAACAGAGAAGGCACACATTGGAGTCCTTGAATTTTAGCTGGTGTAATAAGACAATTGAAGGAGACCAAGGAAATACAAATTGGGAAGGAAAAAGTCAAAGCATAGTTTTTTTTTTTTTCAAATAATATGATAGTATACAAAAGCAATCCTATTAATACTACCAGGGAACTCTTACAACTAATAAAAGAAAAAAAAACCTTCAACAGAGAAGCTGACTCCTGAAGTGAATGGGACCAGATACAGAGACCCATAGCCAAACATTAGGCAGAGAGAAAGACCAAGTTGGAGGTCTCCAATGGGTCCCTCACATCAGATCTTGGAGAACCCTTCAGAAGTGGGGTAGAGGGAATTTTGGGAGCTAGAGGAGTCCAGGACACTTGGAGAGTGTGGCCCATGGAATCAACTAAACAAGGCTCATGAGGGATCACTGAAACTGAAGTTATAATCACAGAGCCTGTGTTTGTCTTCACTAAGTTCTCCGTAATATGCTAGGGTTGTTGGTTTGGTGTTTTGGGGGGCTCCTGACAGTAGAAGTGGGGGATATCTCTTGTTCTTTTGCCAGTTCATTGACACTTTCCTATCTACCAGGTTGTCTTGACCAGGCATGCTGTGAGAGTTTGTGCCTTGTCTTAGTGTATCTTGTTGTGCCATGTTCAGTTTATATCCCTGGGAGGCCAGCTCCTTTCTTGGGGTAGATGAGAGGAGAAGTGGATATGGGAGAGAGGGCAGGTGAGGGAGAAATGAGGGGAATTGAGAGAGGGGAAACAAAAGTTGGGATGCATTATCTGAAGGAAGAATAAATAGAAATGAAAAGAAAAAGAAAAAAGAAAGCAAAGTAAATAACTACACAGAAAGCAATATATGCAGCAGTGGCCAATGCAAAAGTATAAACAACAAAACTCATGCAAAATTGCACAGCATGTTAAAACCATACTGACTATGATATACTGGCTTAAAGCTTCTTGTTTATCAAAGATGATTTACAAAGTATAGTACATGCTGACAGATACAAAATTAATTAAAGTCTGCATTGCTTCACTACAGTAGAGCAGGTAGTTTTGTCTTCCTATTTCTGACAAGCAAAACTAGAATATTCATTGTGAAATTCAAAAATTGAATCTAAACAAGCAAACCTAAATTCACATGTCTTCTTTGCAAAAATCTATGCCCACTTTACATCTTTAACTGATTCAGTTTTATTCTGACTCAAAGGAATATGATTATGGTGCTCCAGCAAATGACAAGCTTGAGAAGAAAATTAACAAACAAATGCTGTAGGGAATTCCAAGGATCCTATTTGTAAAACTGTTACTTCGCTGTTAAGACTCAGAAATAATGGATTTGTTCAGCATGCCTCAACAGAATGTAATATTAAAACCCAATAATTTTTATAGTAGTTCTAAATGATAATATGATTCTTTTAAGAAGATATTCCAAGGAACATGAGCTAGGTGAATTATGAGTTTTAGACCAGCATGGGATAGCAGCAAAACTTTCTTATAGTTTCAAAAAAAAAGATCAAAAGAGAAAAACAGAACATTTTCGTGTACCACATAATTTAAGGCAATTAAATACATATTTTATATTTTAATTTAAAATTTAAATGATGGCCTTACCCAATCAATGTAGAAAATCTGACAAATAGAATAACTACCAATGAAGTGTGCTCTTTTTACATTTTATTTTGATTGAAAAAGATAATGTACATTTTTCTTTCAGAATTGTGTTTTCTGAAGACAGACAATTAAGTATTATATTTGAATGTACAACCAGAATAATCTTAGAAAAATGTGTAAATAATTGTTAAATGTTTAAAAATAAATGAGATTAAAGTGGATGATGTTTTCACAATTATACAGAAATTCTTTGCCCGCTAAAGTCTTATTTTTATTCAGGAAATGTTAACTGGAGTGGAGAATGAGAGGACATGGGGGAGGAGGAATAAAACCGAGGGATTACTAATACTAAATACCCTTGATAATATGAAAACCTACTAATGTAGAAGCTTTGTAAAATACAAATACACATGGAGAAGGATGGAGAGATAAGAAGAGGCAGAGACCGATAGTTTAAATAGTTACGTAATAGTGGGGACAATGCTTTTCCCAGATAACACAAGCTGTCAAATAAAGCAATTCAATGTCAGGAATGTTATTATTATTATTAATTATTTTGATATTTGGTCAGTGATTTCACAGAGAATGCCACATATGACAGGCTATTGTCTTTGACTTTACTTACCCTTCATAAGATTACAGACCGGAGGTGGTGGAGCACGCCTTTAATCCCAGCACTGGGGAGGCAGAGGCAGGAGGATCTCTGTGAGTTCAAGGCCAGCCTGGTCTACAAGAGCTAGTTCCAGGACAGGCACCAAAAACTACAGAGAAACTCTGTCTCGAAAATCAAAAAAAAAAAAAAAAAAAAAAAGAACCTATGATTGATTATCATGTGCTTGAGCCATAGGAAAGAAAAATGTCATTCTGTTGCCAACGTAAAAATTTCATCTTTGAGGTAAACTTTCATAGTGCTAGAAGGTTCTATGCATACTGCAACTTCAAAAGCAATTTGTAAGGCAAGATATGTCCACTGGCGCAATAGTGGCATGAATATAATGGGGATAACCAACCCACTTTCTGATTAGGCTTACGGGCTACTTCACAAGTAAGAATTCATGTTGATTATCGTTAACTCTGCCCAAAACTCATTGCTGGCTAGGTAATGGGTCTGAGGGGAGAAGCTAATATCATTTGACTATATAGAAATAACTTATAAATCTTTACCTTTTAAATATTAGTGTAGCTCTCATTCTTCACCAAAACAGCTTCCTTTTATAGTTGATGACAATTAACACAGAGGCTCATGACTGGACAGTGTGTAAGAGACTGGCACACTCACATCTCAAAGGGACATCATTACAAAACCCCTCTTCAATTATCATCATAGAAGATAAAGTGTAAAGAATGTACACCATTAGACACAATTACACAATTAGACAATATGGAAAATACGATAAATAGCATAACTATAAATTGAGTTTGCTATTTTCTGATATCATTTTGATAGAAACAATGTCCATGTTATTTTTAAGAATTGTGAAAACAGAAAATTAAGTGTTAGACTCAAGTTTATAACTAGAGACAGTAAACATCTGTGATCCATGCCTGCAGACATGGCAGGGCATTTGTAAAAATGAACTCACAGAGGCTGTGACTACCTCCATCAGACCTGCATGAGATCTAGTTTTTTAAAATCCCAGCAAGTGAGAGAGAGCAGAACTCAAGTTCCATCATTGTCTAAAGACTCATTGACAACTTTTGGCTTTTGGGGGAAGGAAATTCGGGTTTCATCAAAGATGTGGTCCCTGAGTGGTGACTCTCGCTTCAGTAGATGATCCTAGTTTTATTCACATCTAGGGATACTAAGTAGGATAAAAACAGGGCAAGCCAAATTCAGAGAGAAAGCTGGGGATGTAGGGTAGAAATTTGAGGAGGTGGAATGAAGCTAGATTTGACTAAAACACATTTATTGTCCTCAATCTCATTTACAAGAGAGTTAACATATTTTGAACTATGACCGTGTCTCTCATAGAAAACCAATTTTATACAGGTTTATGACTTTTTTGGTATATGTCTGTATTTAGCTTGTTAGCATTTCTGAAAAAGGATATTTTTTTCTCGTTCATCAGGAATAGTGGTTTTTAACTTTTCTTATCATTTCTAACATCCACCAGAAGTTATACATTTGTAACTTTGCTCCATTTCTTAATGCCCCTTTTTGACCCCAACCATCTTTGAGTTTGTATTTTACAGATTCACTTCTCCTGCCTAATATGTGGAAGGCCAACCCACAGGGGACCTCTCAATATAACAGCCCCTGCATCAACTTTGTGGTCACTAACCTGATGAGAACAGGTAGACATCACCCACATGCACCCTCATAAAAACAAACAAACAAACAGAAAAAAAAAAAAACCCAAACACCTCTCTGTTATTTCCTAACTATTTTTTTTGACATTTTTACAAGATGGATAGACACATTTCCCACCTCCAAGTAAATAGTAGATATCGTGGCTCCGTGTTATGACTGTACTACATCATCCCTCATTCTGGTATGCCATGGAAATGCTGAACAGATTATCAGAAAGATTGGCATCCTTTTGCCATCATCATTTCTGACAGAAACCAAGGAAAGTCCAATTGAGAGGAAAATCAAAACTGCTTCAAAATACCTTTTTAAAAATTAATGTTTGAAAATTTATCAAGTGCAAAGAATTATACTAATTTACTCAAAGCATTATTAAATCACATACATCCAAGCATCAGGCAAATTTTCTAGAAAAAAATTATGGTGCAATTTAATTTTTTGTGGACATTACTGTCACTTCAAGCTACATTAAATTCACTGAATTTTCAATCTTTAAAAAAGTTTGGATTCTGCCAAGTCAAGTCATTTATTTCTCTTTGATTTTCAAATATAGTAGTAAAACATAATTTAAAATATTTATGACAGAAACTGAACAAATTACCAACTTTTTATATAGTCTTAATGGACTGAATTACCATTGGGTTTTGGGTATTGAAACAATAAATAAGCATTTGCCCACCTAGTGTTAAAAGTGATGAGTGCTTTAA
>NW_026067998.1:1072231-1111740 GCF_014885135.2 Alexandromys fortis
AAAACAATGACTTCTCGAATTTTGCATGCAAATGGATGGAAATAGAACACACTATCCTGAGTGAGGTAACCCAGACCCAAAAAGATGAACTTGGGATGTACTCACTCATAATTGGTTTCTAGAGATAAATAAAGGTCAGTGAGTCTATAATTTGATCTCCTAAAGAAGCTAAATAAGAAGGTGATCCCAAAGAAAAACATATAGCTATCCTCCTGATTATGGGAAGTAGACAAGATTGCCGGGCAAAAAATGGGATCTTGGGGGAGGGGGGGAGGGAGGTAAGGGGAGATGGGGAGAGAAAAGTGAGAAGGGGAGGTTGGGGGGAACTTGGGAAACGGGATGTTTGGGATAAAGGAAGGTCGGATAGGGGAGCAGGGAAGCACACGTCTTAATTAAGCAATGGAATTTCTAATGGGCCTCAAAGCCCATAGGTGCAATGCATAATGGCCATGGTGTCAGCAGCTCCCAACCCTCCATTCTGATGAATAGAAAAAGCTGGTTCCATACTGTTTCCCAAAGCGATCCCAAGCAGTGTACATGGAGCAATAGCTGTAAAATGGTGTCCCAACAGACTTATTCAAACATGCAAATTAACAACATTGAGAAAGCAATGTACAGTAATCAGGGCCCATTTAGTATTGTAACATCAGCTGGGACACAATGGCTGTCTGTGTATCCTGTCGACAGTTTGTATTGGTAATTGCCACCACGTGAGTAATTAAGCGCTTTAAACAAGTCAACCATTTCAGCTGTCCTACAAGTTAGGAGTGAAAAGCAAAGCTGGAAGAAAGAGCAATAACAAGGAGACATTAGCCTTGATAACAGGGTCCACCCAAAAGCATATGTTCTCCCAAAAGAGCAGAGTTCCAGTCTCCTCTGCACTTTAGATATTCTCTTTATTAGCATTTTATATGCTGAAATAGTTACATTTCTTGAGATTTTGTGATTTATATTTGGATATAAATGCTATCTTTCTCTAATTTCCTAATTTCCCCTTAAGACATTTAAATGAATCCTTAATAAGTATCGAAAAGTCAAGTAAGTTCTAGGCATCATTCAATTATTCAGTCTTCTTAGCTAATATTTAAGGTGTATATCCTAATATTCTCCTTCAAACAAGTAACAAGTCCAGGTTTGGGGAATCTGTGCTTTCTATTTATGGTACATGTGAAGTTTTAGGAAAGCAGACATAGTTAGATTTCTGGGGTTTCTAACTGGAATATGTGACTAAAATACTTTCATTCATCTTTTTTTTTTTTTTTACTTATAGGGTCTGTATTTAAAATGGTTGCTTATCTCATGCCTCTTTCCCAGGGAAGAGATTATTAGAAAAATGACATATTTTCTGATTTCTCCTTCATGTTGAATGTATAAACTCTTCATTGCAGAGAACCTTCTTCTACCTTATGCATAATTTGGAGCTTAGAAGACAGAAAGAATGAAGGATTTAAAAACATACTAACGTAATAATATAGATATTTAAATAATTCAGCCTTGAGGGATACACCTGATGATAGTTAGACTAAGCAACTTCAAAAGGTACAGCACTCACACATTTTCTTCTCTGCAATGAAGAGTTTATACATTCAACATGAAGGAGAAATTAGAAAATATGTCATTAACCTGGCCTTTGGCGCTCAGTGATCCTTTTCAGCCACTATAGTCACTATTTATTCTATTTTTTTTCTTACCTTGTACAGACTGGGGTGACAAGGGAGGATGCTAATTGCTCAGAGGACAAGGTTACGTCAGTGTGTTAGCAAGGTCAGCAGTACTAGCAGGGTTAAAGAAACACCTGTATCCGAAGTTGACCCAAGAATCTGGAGTAGAAGAAATTCCCGAAGTATTCAGACTCTTTATAAATGATACATGAAATTTTTATAGACATTTCCCAGTTGCTCCCATGTGAGGAAAACTTCCCACAATGGCTGAATGATTGGCTCAATGGTTATAATTAACCCAGAGGACTTCACACATGTCAACCATCACAAAAGTATTTAATATATCCTTAACTTCACTCAAATGCTCAGCTTCCTCTAACCAGCAAGAGATTTAGCTTTGATAATTTTACTTGAAATACATAAAAAAAAAACTCTTAAGGCCTTTTAGGTGTCTCTCTGCAGAAGCACAAAGATGCTTGCTAATTTTAGTCCCTCTAAGAAGAACAGCTTTCACATCATTTCTCTCAAAGCCCTTGAGCTTTAATATTGGTTCTCTCCTTATCTTTAATAATAGTATAAGATACTTATATAAATAGTATTAAAGCAATGGTCTGTTTTTTCATTATGGTGGGAAAAGATAAAACTATGCATATTTAATTTTTTACATGAAGGGAAAGAATGCAGAAGTCATTGACCAAATTGATGAGTTCAGTGACCAAATTGAGTTTAAAAAAAATGTATGCTGCCGGGTGGTGGTGGCGCACGCCTTTAATCCCAGCACTCGGGAGGCAGAGGCAGGCGGATCTCTGTGAGGTTGAGACCAGCCTGGTCTACAGAGCTAGTTCCCGGACAGGCTCCAAAGCCACAGAGAAACCCTGTCTCGAAAAACAAACAAACAAACAAAAAATAAAAAAAAATGTATGTTTAAGAATAATACTAAAACTATGTGGGAATAAAGAGGAATCCAAGAGATCAGGCAAGAGATAATTTGAACCTAAGTAAGCAGAGGGACTTGGGGACACTACTTATATGAAATACAACTTTTAAGGGGAAATGCGCATAGTACAGCATTAGTGAAAAAAATTAAATTGAAGTATTTGGTGTGGGACCCATTGGGACCTGGTTTGCCTGCTCAACATTGTTAACAAGCACTGTATATGAAATCATGAGCACATTGTTCATATATCCCCAACATGGATGGGAGATTGATTGAAGTAGCTCTCCAACATCGTTACAACATTCAGGTTTTTCTCCTTCTGCTCAGAAGACAAAGGAGAAATCTGACAGAGAGTGAGGAAAAATTGCAGTTCACCTAATAGGCAAAAGATTGTTTGGAGTTTATGTACACCTGGAGAAAAACACATTTGCTAAATGCAAGGTGGATGAGTGTTAGTTTTCAGTGAAACCCAGGCAGGAAATGAGTCTAAGCACCGTGTATACTCAGAAACTAGAGAGGAGATTCAGTGGTATTCACTATGTAACAACTGTTTACATTGACAATTTGCTTTCATATTTTATTGCATTAGGCATTATAATGAAAGATGAATTTTGATATATCACGCATATGAATGTGTCATTCTTTCCTATAGTGTTCACTATCCTCAACTTCCAATAAGTTCAGCCATTTCATATAGGATGTTTGTGTGTTAGTAGAACTAATTCTCAGATTAATGTTATTCCCAAATCATTGAGAATTCATTTCCTTTTTACACTATTAGATATAGGAAAATAAATTTTACTTAACAATAATAACACAGAATTTTTTTGTATAGAAATATACTAGTCAAATGAGCCATTCACTATGGTGGGATCCATTGCTCAGCCTTAATATGGATCGGAAAAGGCTTGGTTATTTCTCAAATTGACATGCCAGACTTTGTTAACTCCCCAAGGAAAAGCCTTACCCTTTCTGAAGAGTGGANTAAAAGGAAAATTAAATTTTTAATAAAAATATGAAAAAAATAATTTAAAAGGAAATACTTTTCATCTAATTAATATTCTAGCTCCTAAACATGTCCCATGTTCTTATCAGACTTACTCAGCTAACTTGCTCTTTGTAACATTTTTATATGCACTTAGATTGTCATTCAGAAAATTTCTCTAGCAACTGGCAGCCTGGTTTTCAATAGTGTCAATTCCTTCATCTTAATACTAATGTTTTACTTAAATTTGTCAAGAGTTGATACCATATTTACCTAATGAAAGGATTAGGTGATTTATTATGAAATAAACTCTGAAACTTTAATTAACTTATATAACGTTAATATGTGCATCACACTGGGATATTTTTCATTTTGTATATCATAAATCACTAATCAAATTTTAAAAGGATATTTACATAGTTGGCAAACAAGAAGGATGTGTGTATCATTCATTGCTATGCTAGTCTAATTAGGAGGGATCCTTATCTGAAAGTAAGTTTGTTTTCTGGCTGCACAGGCTTAAGTATGTAGCCAATGATAATGGCAAAAACCAAACATGACAGATGCTAAAAATCACCTCCATCACTCTTCTTCCTGCACATGGCAGTCTCTGACTAGTGAGAAAAGTATCCTGTTTGAATGTGAATATATCCACCTGCTTAAATTGTACTGCCTAGGAATTAGCTTATCAGCTCTGCAATTTAGCTTATCACTTCTGAAAAAATTGTCCACCAAGAAGTATGCCTGGGATTGTTCCTAAATACATCTCTGAGAAATAATATACCGGACTTTTGCTGAGATAATTTGAAGATTTCTAGCTCCATAAATCATGCCATTTGCTCAATGTCTTTATTTTTCTTATGCCACATGAAAATATTCTGTCAAATAAAACCTACTTATTATTTTCATGGCTTATTTCTAAAATACTATCACAAATGACCCACATCCCAATTTTTGTTCTTTTCAGGTAAATGTAACAAAGATAATTGTTTCTATATCTGCAGTATATCTAACATACACTCTCATTAATGTCAATGTAATATGTTCCATTTAATACACATCCTAATTCCTTCATCTCCTGAAAATGTGGTTTTAATGGACATATTTGTTTCTTTCTGACCACTAATAATGCCATCATAAATATTTATGCAAATGTATCCTTGAAGTTTGTGTGTTTTTTTTATGGGTTCTTTGAAGGTAATGAAAAGCTGGTACATGTTAGCAGTACCTCAGACCATATGCAACAATAGGAGAAGATACATTGATTAGAGTCAACTTAAAATTACGGAAGAGCTTTACAAGAAAGGGGTTCAGCACCAAAAGACATATATTTATTATTTTGATAATTATTACCAAGTTGATAGAAATATAGTTAAAGTAATAAGTGGTATATGTTTGGTTAAAAATGAAAGTTCAAACTAATGACTTTAGTGAATGCTATTGGTGTGATGTGTCATGGATCTCCTTGGTGATCACGTTGGGCTTGATTTGTGTGAAGTTAAACATCATTGAGTCTCTGTTTCACTCCAACGCTTTTCCTATTCTTTCTTTCCTCCCTTTTCTTTCTGTCCCATTTTCTTTTCTGTTTGTTGACTACCTGCATTGCCTCTTTTGAATACACATTCCCACATGAAACTTCTTACAATACTGCATTATTCTAAACATTTTGTTCTTACAATAAATAATTTGTTTCACACCACTATTATGCTTTGATTTTAATAATTTTTTTCACATATAAAGTTATCATGTATAACTTTTCCATTTAAAATATTTTGGAGAGGTGTCAGACTCAAATGATGGGAGGTTCCTATGAGTTCCACTAGGCATCCACTGGAAATTGGATTTTCTTAAGCAAAGCTTGGCCCGCTACTTTTTCTTGTCTAGCTAACAAGCGACTTGACCATTAAGAAAGGTAGAGGAACAAGTCCAAATAGAAATCCCCTTCAACTTTTCATATTCTTTCCTTTCTTCTAACCAGAGAGCATCTAGACAGCCTCTCTAAAAAGAGCAGGTAGGTGGAGCTCCGATGATGAAAAGACTTCTGTCTTCACTACAAATTTGCAGGGTATCGTCAGGACTAGACATATTCAGTCAATGAGAGAAATTTTTGGTATTTATGAATACTATGCTTACTAATACAGGGATATGAATATACAAAAAAAAGTCAACTAAGAAACTACAGAATATTTGGTAAGTATACTAGAAGAAATGGTTAAAGGTTGAGCGAAGGACGAAGGATTAGGGAAATTAATATATTAGTGTACAGGGGTGTGTTTAGTTTTTTCCGCCCGACAAACCTCTTCACCGAGGCAATAATCCAAATCAGACCAAATCAAATCAAATGAGAAGAAGCCCAGGTTTAATGGATTCCAGCGCTCCCAGGTGGCTCTCTGGGAAAACACGGAGAGGGCTAGGGAAACTGGAGAACTGGGGAGACTACTTGTTCATTCCCTAGCGGGGGAGAGGGAGAGCAGTTTAAATAGCCTGTGGGAGTGGTCTTGACCCTCCCTGTGGAAGGGGTCACCATTTGGTGGACTTTCTAGGAGGTGGAGTCTGTACTGAGGCAACTCCCAGGGGAGCGGTCTTGGAACTTTCCACCAAACATTCCAGACTCCTTGTATATATGGATGCAGGGGCTGGGGTGACACTTCCAAGCAAACATTCCAGACTCCTTGGATAAAGGGGGTGGCAGGGAGCTGAGGTGAGACTTCCAACCAAACAGGGTGTGTTAGCCGTCCAAGCACTAGAAAAGATGAAGACCAGAAGATCATGATTCTGAGGACAGCCTATATAGAAAGAGCCAGACAACAAATACACAAAAGAACAAGAAAAAAAGCAAGTTTGATTCCTTTCCATTCAAAGCAAGTTCAACAAGTGCTTCCTTAAAATTACTTACTTTAGTAACTGTAAGTTGATTAGCGTATAGTTTAACATTTTTTGAATTTAAAAAAAAATCCACGTTTTATGTTACTAATGTGTTCTTCTATACTGCTGATTGTTTCACTGGGAGATATTTAGTGCAATGGACTCTTTAGAGTTCTTATGTAAAAAATCCAAACTGGAAATAAGGATACTTTGAATTCTTCCTTTCCTGAATTCTTTATATCCTTCATTTTTCTTATTGCTGCAGATAATCCTTCAATTACTATATAAAACAGGAAGTGAGAGACAGAACAATCTTGTCTTCTTCCTGATTTTATTGGAAATGCTTTGAGTTTTTCTCAGTTCACTCGAAGGGAAAAAAATAGGTAGGAAAGAGATGATATAAAGATGTGATTAATATGAATCTGTGGTTTCAGTGCCAGTTAATGTTAGCCTAAAGTAAGCCTGAATACATTAGAATTTCTTTTCAGTGTGTCTTCTAGGTATAAGAGGACATGAAACATCACTGTAAGGCATTCCCCCAAATGTGTCAGAGGATTAAGTGGCTAAAGGTGATTTTTAAAAAAAGGAGGCTGTGTTTAGAATTAACAAAAGGCTGAAAGCCATGCTTCCGCCCACTAGATCTTGTGAATTTATGTGTGGACATTTTTTAAATTATCAACAATGGGAGATCCTGTCTCTGAATACAACACTAAAATTAATATTTCATCAGTTGGAGGAATTTATATGAGGCCCTTCATGCTAAAGAGGACAGACTTTATTTGAAAAAACTTGGAAAAGAGAAACAGAGGCATTTCCCTCTGCAGTTCTATAGTGGCATGCACACATTAGGATTTGCATGTGAATTAGTGCTCCATGTTTGTGCTAGATCCCCAAAGAACATGATGTTCAAACTTATATGTAAAATTTCCCTTTTCATTTTACTATGGATTGTTTTCTTTAGAAAATTTCATAAAATAAGGTAGAAACTTATTTAGAAATACTCTTAAAAAAGCAAGGGGAACTAAGCATTTTTCAGAGTTATTCACAAGAAGGGAAGAAAAATAACATCAAAGTAAGTAATAGTTTTTCAATATGATAATATGATTGGTTTCAATTTCTTTTAGGTTTATTCTCTTTAATAGGTATCAATACATTTCAAATATTATGTGATAATCATTTAATTGCATTTCTTGCCAACCATTCTTTTCATTTTCTTAGACAAACTGGGTGACCCATGATTTATCTGTATTTCAGGCAGACCTTAAATGTATATGTGGATACTTAAGCTCTCAAGGAGAAAATTTAACTAATTTGAAACTAGTTAATTACCCCTTTTAACAATGCTTACACCTTGATTTTACCAAGCTGACTGCTCATTAAAATTATTTAGAGAATTTATTAGAATTAAGTGGCCCAAACTCCAGATTATGTATGTAACAGATCTTGGATAGGGTAAGGAGAAGGCATTTTTGATGAACTCTGGTGTTCAGAAGCTGTGACTGCCAGATCAGAGTTTCTGTGATAGTACGACTATGGTTTTTCCTTAGAGCACATTCTACTATATTAAAGACCCTTCCGGCAGTCTTGAAAAGTAATATACTTTTTAAAATTTAAGTAGACATCCAAATTGTTTTCGGTATGATTGGAAGAGTAGAATGATAGGTGTTGGAATGAAAGAACATGGACTTCAGGATAGTCTAGTTCTGCCAGCACGGGGCATGGAGATGGCATGAAACAGATCTGGAATATACCATAAGATGGAAGGAGGGGGAGGAGGCGTGAAGAGTGGAGATAAGGTATAAAGGAAATAAAAACTAAGGTGCAATAGTTGAGATTTAGAATGAAATAAGCATCACTGAGGCCAGATATCAGATATGAGTGCGAAAATGTAAGAATAGAATCAACTTCTTAATAATGACTAGAGTCATTATCTTAATCTAAACCCTACTTTAAAAATTTCTTCCCTGATTTTTGTTTAACATCTATGATTTTAAAAGTTTCCTTGTGTGAGAAAAGTTGTGTCTTACTTTGCTTTGATACTCTTTGTGCTTCTATTGTATCTTATTTCTGATTAATGACAAATACTCAGATTTTAGGTGCCGGAGCTGATTGCATGAATGTCATCCTACATACAATCACATCAACTTCTGTAGAAATTCCATCGTCACAATCATTTTTCTTTATAATTTATGCAACCATGCACCGTTTTATTCTCCGAGGCTCAAAGTGAATATCATATTTGAGTCTTAGAAATTTGAAGGGAATCATTAAGAATATTTTAAAAGGTTTTCAAAAACGATTTTAAGTGATTTTAAATTTTTTGAAAAAATATTCCAAGTGTAATAGTACCTATTTTATAGCAATACAAAGGAAAAGAAGTCTGTGATTTTATGAACCCAACACACAAAATGCTCAAAGAAATGACTACATTCTGTTGACACTTTGATCCACCAGCTTTGTGTAACATAAATCTTGCAGTCACTGGCAAGCCAGAAAAGTGTTCTTGAAGGCTGAGGGCTGGAGCCAGAAGACCAAAACAAGTGAGAACAAATCAGAAAACATAGCCACTAAATGAAAGGAGCTATTCTTATAATGTGTATGCTCCTGGTAGCGCAGAAGAAATGATTTCAGCTACCCATTCATGCATAAGGCAAGGATACCAGGGAAACGAACTGGCTCTCCAATTAACAAATTCATACATGGCTTTTGTTAAAATACTTCAAAGTAGTTTTGATGACAGAATCAAAATTTGTCCCTTTTATAAAAAAGGCAATAATATTGAATACATATGCATTAAGTATGATTTAAAAATCACATGGAAAATACTCACATGAAAATAATAAATTGAAGAAGTGTTAAAATATGACAACTAGAAAGTTGATTTTCATTTGTAAAAGAAAGCACACAAGAAACAGGAAATAGAAAACATCAAAAGGAGGTTCATATAAGATTAACAAATGAGACAGAAACAAGAGTTCAGAATTACTATTGTATAGAATAAAATAACAGAATATCATCTCAAGGTGTAACAAGAGAAATTGAAAGTACTCTTAATACCTAAATTGTGTAGGAAAGAAAAACTGTAGAAGTATAATAAAATTATTAAATACTACCTTGTGTTTTGCAAGTGCTCACCATTTTACGTGACTGGATTTTATTTTTATAAAATCTAACGACTTGAACTTTCTGTGCCTTAGAATAGTTTATATTCAATATATGCATTGTTTCAGACTTATTTATTCTTCTATATCTTCTGATTACTCCTTTTCAGATATATATATATATATATTTTTTTTTTAAAGATAAAAATTACGCCCACCAGCAACAAGCAAATCATTTAAAATTTAAATTCAGAAAATAAAAATACTATCATATGAAAATAACTTTCCTTCAAACACCTAGGAAAATCAAGTTATTTTCTACCATGAATAAAGAAAATCATTTGATGTGCACCAATTATTATGGACAAAGGCTTTCTGTTCAGAACACTTGGATCATAAGCGTCTTCCTTCACACATGTCCGCATGGTGCTAGTGAGCCTTGACGTGCTGCAGCTCACGAAGTGAGTGACAGATGTGAGAATATAATTGGTCTTTATTCAAAGTCACAAGTAAGAGAGTGAGACACACACGTTAGAGGACTTGGTTAATTTGCTAATGACTAACTCCACTTCATTATTTGAACATAATGAACAAGCAGATTTAAGCTATGTAGGCCAGAAAATAAATCTAAGGTAAAACCTTTTTAATCACACACCTTGAAAACCTGTTAAATTTGTGAAAAAGTTTATGTCTAAACTTCAAGAGTAAGAAAAATCACTCAATATTAGCAGTTTTATTAGAATATTTTTAGTGAATACTAATTAGGTGGCTTTTTCATTGCCTTTGTGTTCTACTGTCTTTTTTTTTTTTATTTTCTGAAAGATCTGTGTATTCCTATTTCAGAGACTAACAATGTAATAAATTTACTGTTTTACCTCTTGATAATAATATCTTGATATTAAGATCATGCTATGTTTTCATTTCTTTCCAAAAAGTTGATATTAGGAAAAAGAAAAAAAAGAAATTTTAGTATGGGAAATAAGTTTCAGTTAATGACATTTTAGATACCTTAGGTTAACTATAAAGTAAATAGCTGAAAATAAATGTATTGACTCCTTTAATATTTCTGCTTCCTTGTTGTTATTCTAATTCTTCTTCCCTATATAAAAACCTGTTATTAGTATTTCCAATACCTTGTAACCTAGATATGACGAAGCCACCCCAACATCTCTCAGTATTGCATAAAATAAGAACTCAAGTAGTGCTAATTTTACCTTTCAAATATTTTCAACTAATAATACTTACTCTACTTTGCCTAGACTATGTATATTCCCTGAAGTGACAGTCTAAATAAATTTTAACTATTTGCAAGAACAAATATGGGCCTCTTCATCATAAGAGATTGAAGCAATTCCTTATAGAAATAAATCAAATCCTGAAAGATATGAGGAGTTGATATTTCCAAACCCAGTACATGACATGTTCAACTTTCTTGCAAGAGTTAAACTCTGAACAGAAGCCTTCATTTTTTTTAATGCCTCAAAAGTGGAGAAAAAGGTCAATATATAGTTTGATAAATCCAATAAAACTGAGATTTCTTTTGTGTGTGTGTTTGACTTCCTAATTAGGAGTCCTTTATTTTTTTTATTTAATCTAATTAAGTTTGCTTGAAGCCTTCTAAGAGATTTTATGATCCAGAAAATATTTGTCTAGTAGCAAGCAATTTGGCCGCATTTCTTATTGTTTTCCAAAGATTCTTCTATCCAACTGATTAAGGAATGTTTTATTTGCTACACTACTTTTATTACTTGCCAGGTGTAGTAATGTCTGAAAGCTTTTAGATTAATCATATTTTTGGTCAGAGAATAAGTGCAGCTAAGTCTTAGAATTACAATTTCCTCAGAGTAATACCACTGAAGAAAATATTATTTGATTGTAATTTTATATAATGCATGTGTAAATTTCTGTATATAAGAATATACTCTTCAAATTCTGTGTGTATATGTAAGCATCATTTGTATGTAAATCATTTATCTCAACCATCTATGTATACATCTATATCTAGTATCTGTCTATGTATCTGTCACCTGTGTCTCTTTTATCACAATTGTAGCTCTCTGTAATAGACATTAGAATGGTTGAAATTGTTACAGCTTCAAACTTATAGATGAAATATTTAAGATAAAAAGTATTTTGTGCTGTCCTACATTTTAGAGTATGGAAGAGAAATAATACATACCTGAAAAGAAAGAGCCAAGTGAGCAGCCCTGTTAACAAAATTAAAAATTAGAAAATCTTCAGAGATTAATGATTCTGTAAAAGGCTCAATTTCTAGGATCTAAAAATCCAAGGAATCTAACTATTAACAGAAAACGTCAACACAACATATGCTTTGCTCTTTAGAAGAGATTTTCAAATGTCTTTTTCTGTATATAGCTCGCTTTGGTTTGTGAATGTCGAAAGTCACAGACCTAGCTGAATAGTCATTAAGTTAGAATCTAGAAATCTTGAATGTCCTTAATAAGCTCTTACCATTTAATTATGCGTCTGTGCTTGGTATTCATTTGCACCAATGCTTCGTGTAGTTAGTTTCTTGAACAAGTCTAGTCGTATAAAACCAGCATACCATTTATGGGAAGAAAAGGCAAGATAATCCAAATTACATCTAAAATTAATTATTTTAGCTCAACTTCATTTGATCAAATACGCAGATTTTTGAGGTGCCACAAGGTTAAAGGATGAATAAAATATAACTGTTTCCTTTAGTGAATTATAGCACACTAGGAAGACAGACAAGTGTAAGATAAAAAAGGGTTCAGCAGCATGACAGTTTAAAAA
This sequence comes from Alexandromys fortis, assembly GCF_014885135.2. Classification (NCBI taxonomy): domain Eukaryota; kingdom Metazoa; phylum Chordata; class Mammalia; order Rodentia; family Cricetidae; genus Alexandromys; species Alexandromys fortis. The sequence goes on from NW_026067998.1 coordinate 1,084,559, forward strand.
TTAATGAAAATTTTAAAATAAATGAAAAATTAATGAAGAAAGCAAATAAATTCTAACTCAGAAAGCAGAGGTCAGGAAAGCATTTGAATTTTTCTAAAGAGGAACCAGAGAGATGGTTCAGCAGGGAGAGGTGCAACCCAACAAATGTGACCACCTGAGCTCAGTTCGTAGAAACTACAGAGGGTAAGGGAAAAAGCAACTCCCGAATTCACCTAGAACATGTGTATAGATTGTTCCAAATGATAAAACAATTGATGGAAGATTTCTAAATTAGGAGATTATTAATCGGCAAGTATTTAATTACTTCTAACCCTTTTCAATGGCATGGTTTTAGGGTCTGCATGATTTTGTTAGAAACTGCAATTGGGAAGTTATTTGGGGGCAAGATTTCAATTGGATCCTAAAAAAATGAGATCAGTCAGCAGCTGGGGAAGGGTTGGGGACTACATGCTAGTGCCGAGGACTCAAAGACTACAGTAATGCTGGTGTGGAGGGCTTGCCCGCGCTCTGGCTTAAGATGAGAGAAGTGTTTGATCCAGAAAGCAGTGTGGAGAAGGAATTTGTGCCATGTCTAATCAATTAATTTGTTACAAAGCCTGAATTAGGCAGCAACAAGCATGAAGCAGCTTTGTTTTTATCCCATCAATGTCTTCAACAATTCCGTATCCATCCCCCACCACACTACTCTAAATGACATCTGACAATACTGCAGAGTTTTGCAGTCACATTTTGTTTAAGAACTGTGATATTTTCTTTTAATTTAAACTTTAAAAAGTCAATTCTGGGTCATATACAAAATGGAGTTATGAAAATGAAAGAGAGACATCCAGGGAAGAAAGTTTTCAGCAGGACCGGATATGAGTGAGCGGGGAATAAATGACAAACCTCCATTATATAAATGTTGGAAAGGGAAACAGTGATCCAAAAATTATGAAGTGGATAGAAATCAATTTTAAGCAAAACTGGCACTTATATTTTATATCCAATTTAGCATATTTCTTTTATCCTACACTTTCTCCTATCTGATGATGGATAATCTTCTGGTTATCTTGTGCAGACTGTTCAGAAACACGAGCCTTGCTTGAAATTCCTTTCCACAGTTTATGATCTGCAGCAGACTGATATGTATCTGTGACAATCAATATTTAGTTGTACAGATTGTCCAATGCCTGCCTCCCCTCTCATAAACACTCCTCTCTTCGAGATTTACCTACACTTTTGCTTAAATAAAACGAAGATAATCTGTTTGCTCACTGATAATCTTGCTGAGTTTGAGGTACTTAATTGGTAGCCTTCACAAAGGATCTCAGAGCAAATAGACTAGCTAAGGAGATGGAGGTGTAGACTATTAAGAAAGTGAAAGATACAATGCCATGAAGGAGAGGCAGCTGATAATAGACACTTTGTTGTGTTTGCAGTCATTGTGGACAAGGAGCCTACTCTCTCCAGACCTGTGTAAACTCACATCTCAATTTTCCTCCAGATACTGGGCCTAGAAACAAACACATTTAAATACCAAATCACATCAGTTACTCTTGAGAATAGTTTCTGGTGAAGGAAAATTAATTTATAAAAAACATCTCACTGATAACATAATGAGGAAAAAAGTTCCAAAAACAAGAAAAAAAAAAAAAAGACAGATTAGTGCATTGCTAACAACTGGTAACACAGTGGACGTTCAATGAAGAGGGAATGGAAAGTGGATAGAGCAGGAGGACCAGCAACATCTGGACCTCTGTCAAGCAAAGAACTCAAAGTTTGTACAGGACTCCCTTGGGACATTTTTCCTTGATGAAATGGTTGTGCAGGACACTCTCAGTCACATTATAGAAAGCCCTAAGAACTAAATGGAGATTTGCTATGGTGTATTAGGACACTTAGCATCTATAAAATGTGTATTTATGGCACACTCACCAAACACATAGGTAATTCTTTGTTTTTATTGTTTTTTTTTCAAATGTGGTTTTGATTCATATACACTGTCAAACACTGTGGCTTTGAAAAAACAATTCCATTTTTAAGAACTTGCAAGATTTTAAAATGATCAACAGACATTTCAGGCAGAAGAAATGCAGTTATAAGAATAAGAAAGACAAATATCAAACAAAAATTTTTGAAATATATAATGGTGCTTGGTATCTCACCCAAAGTGACATTTATGAAAAACAATAGAACTTCATTTAATTATCTTGATTTTCAATAATAACCACAACACTTATGGAAACATAAGTAGAAAATTAAAACATTATGAACACAATATGATTTGCATTTTAAAAACAGAAATCGAATTCAGAAAACCTTTACTTCAATATCTCAGCGTATCAAGAATTGTTAACAAAGGGATTGCATGGGATATACAAGTTCATCTCCAATCCCAACAATAACACATTTAATTGTAAATGACCAGGAAGCTGATAATGACTAAAGTAGGCTTATTTTCTGATATCTATATCAGCTTCTCAGCCCAAACATGTCTCCGATCTTATGCTGTCCTCAAACTAAAGAAGATCCTTCATTTAGGTTGATATTCTGTGCATTTTCCATCTAATATGGATAGTTGTATGAACGGTGTGACCATAATCTCACAGGCTCATAATCCCACAGGAAAGCCAAAGTTTCCAGGCTAGTCCCAAACTCATGGACACCAATCTGTCTTAATATTCTAAATTGCTAGGATTATATGCATGTACTATCACATTTGACCAGTTCCCATTATTTTTTGAGACAAGGTATCTAATAGAATCTGAGTCACCAGTTCTGATGGATAGAATGTTAGTTTCTGATTCCCCAAGACTATGAATAAAGGCAGCCACTGATACACTGGGTCATTTACATAGGTGCTGTGGGAAGTACTTCTGTATATGTGTTGCTTTTATTGGTTAATGAATAAAGAAGCACCTTTGGCCTATGATAAGGCAGAATAGCACTAGGCAGGAAAACTAAACTAAATTCTTGGTGAAAGTAGGCAGAGTCAGTAAGATGCCATGTAGCTGCTACAGGAGACAGTAAGCCAGTAAGCCACAGCCACATGGTGATACACAGAATAATAGAAATGGGTTCACTTAAGACATAAGAGCTAGCAGAAATGTTTAATAAATAAATAAATAAATTTAATAAAAAATACATAAATAAACAAAAAAAAAAGACATAAGAGCTAGACAATAAGAAGCTAGAGCTAATAGCCCAAGCAGTGATTTAATTAATACAGTTTCTTTGTTATTTCAAGTCTGGATAGTTGGGAATGAACAAGCAGCCTTCACAAACACATAGATACTCAGGATCTATACTTTGGTCCTCAAGCTAGTGCAGCAAGCACTTTGTCAATTCAGACAGCCAAAAGGTCCACCTGTGTCTATTTCTAGCTATAATTAAGTTGAATGTACAATAGCTATGTTACAAATCTATGATAAATATTCTAATACCCCAACATTTGTTTAGCTTTATGTTGAACTATAATGGCTTTTACTGATAATTCAAAGATAGGGGCCTGTGATGTTGAAGACAAATCTGACGTTTGGTTGCTCAAACTGTGGACATAAAACTGTATGAGGCATTGCTGCCTAATCTTAAGGGTTGTTTTTAAGCTGGTAGTTTGCTGAAGCTATGCGGTACTTACCTATTGAATATTCAGTTAAGCTGCTGTAAAGCTTTGGAACGTTGTACAATGCCTCCAAACTGTAAACAACAATCAAAACCCAGTGTTACTATATCAAAATTGTCTGTGCATCTTTCTTCCTATAAGAAAACCATTGCTGTCTTCAGAGACAACCATCTCAATTTTCCTTTGTTTTCTGTTTCTCTCTTAGAGCGTTATTCTCAATGTTCTTTTGACCATTGTCTACTCTTTCTGTTTCCTTTTTTTTCTATTTCTGTGTTCCTAAGCACTCTTCCTTGGGAATTGCTAAGCCGTTAGCCTCTTTATTTGTCATGAGCTGGGAAGGAGAACTGCACAAAACTGGTCCTCCCAGAGTTGGGAGAGGAGCTCACAAGGCCACCTCCATCCTCAAATGCATACAGGTCATCCTTTCCTAGAGAGAAAGAGATGCTTTCCTCAAGGGTATAACCACCCATGAGTGGCCTATGCTTCTGCACATAACCCTACACCTCGATTGCTGTAAGTCTGTCTAATTAAATTCAAGTTTCACTAGGCTAGATTTCATTGTAGTAATTTACTTGGTTTGCCATTGATTATCTATCTGTGGGCACCAGACTAAGGTGCGTTTCCATAGAAAAAGTTCTCACCATACGTAGCATCTATGTGTGTGTGTGTTTGTTTGTTTTTTCATTTATTTCTCTTCACTTACTCTCTAGTATCATTCAGTCATTCTTTCTCCTTTAAGAACAAGATAATAGAACACACTATTTTTGTCTCTAGATAAAGAAAAAAAAAACCCACAAATTCCAGAACATCTATTTTTGTACTTATGTTGGTAAAATTCATTGAAAATTAGATCTCAGAGTAGAAAAAATACTTTACAATTGAATAAAAGAAATAAAAATAAAAGAAAAAGAACATAGCTCCTCCTCGGCGTGGCAGAGGAAAAAGTTTATTATAGATATGTGGAAGATTATAGCCATAGGCAGGGACATCTGAAAGAGTTCGTAATGGATACGGCCAGACTTAGCCATGTGAAGAAAGGGGCAAAGGGAAGGGAGAGAGGAGAGAGAAGGTTTCCATGCTAGCAGCCAGGGGCCCCAAAGGTACAAAGAGGGTAGATAAGTAAAATATCTGGATTGTATAATATAGGGAAAGTCTCTGGGGGAAGGGCAGTCTAGTGTCTGTGCCAGACAGTTTAGGGTAGAGGCAAAGTATGCCAGCCATACCCTGTAACAGTTCGAATCTGAGGGATTCTGGGAGAACCTGACAGCCAGGTCCACTTTGATATGTTAAATAAACAGCGCAGTCAATTGTACTGTATTTAAACCTTAACAGCCCAGCCTTCTCGATGATAATAAATAGATGATAAGATACAACATAATCTCTTAAAACACCTTAATGCTGACGTTAGTGCATCATTGATAGGAACCCAGAAACCTGGAATGTTGATCAACTATGGGAAGAACAGGCAGGCTGTTTCACTCACTCTCCATGCTCTGCGGGATCCTGTGGGCGAGGAGGTTGCACGTGTATCAGTTTGTAGCCTTTAATTGCTTGGAAATCAATTGGAACACACACACACACACACACACATTACATAAAGAATGTAGAGTTAAGTAGTTTAGAAAAAAATTTCTTTAAGTATCCTTTTGAAACTTTTAGGACCAAGGTTCTGGTAGTTGGGGAAGAGTACTCTCCAGACCAGGGAAAGGGAGAGCAATCCTACATTCAAGAATAGGCAGTAGGTGGGAAAACTTAGGCCAGAGTCTGTCTGACCTGTAAAAATTGGATTCAAGTTGATTCCATGAAGATTACAATAACATTTTAAGTTTAAAAAAAAAGTAGTAGAAGTTTTAGATATGTTACATCACCACTGTTTGTAATCTGTTCTGAAAGCCACACTGCAGAAAAAGAAAGTATACTCACACCTCTGGGTCATAGTAAGAGGTTTTTAGAGTTAAAAGCACAATCTCTCTTCCCAGAAGGCTAGATGTGTATGGAGAGGGCAGATGTTTTCAGCACAATGAGGAGCACCTTTCATTCTATATTTAGAAGACCACAAAAAAATATTTGAAAATTTGAACTCATGACTATGAGTATATTAGTAGAACATTAGAAAAGCTATGTTAGGGCTGGAGAAATAGCTCAGTGAATAAGAACACTGGCTGTTCTTCCAGAAGACCCAGGTTCAATTCCCAGTACCCACATAGCAGCTCACACTTGTCTGCAACTCTGTTCTAGATAATCTGACACCCTCAAACTAATGCACACAAAATAAAGTTTGTTATAAAAATAATAATAATAAAAATACAAAAGCTGTACTAATAGTTTATCAGAACTCCATTGACTGTTAAAATGCTGAACTTCTGAAGTCTTGGAATAACAATAGCATAGCAAGGTAAGGAAATTATTTTTCAAATTGTTTCCCTAAGTCACTTTCTTATACCTTTAAAAACTGTATTTACACACCCAAAACGCCATCTTAGATATTTTTAACTTAAGGTTCTGCATCCTCAGACCTTTGAAACTTGCCTTTACATACCAAAAACACTTTCTTCAACCCTTAGAATTTACATAAAATTCAAATTATTTTGAATCTGATTATTTACCATGGAATACAAGTGGCTGACAGAAGGCATTGTAAAGCAAGTTCATCTACATGAAGGAACAATAAAAAGTTATTTTGAGCACTGTTTTGTGAGTTCATCTTATTTTAGAGTCTGGAAGGTAGAAGACTGTCTTCCTAGGGTGGAGGCCTAAGCTCTAGGTGAGGACTGAGGCCTGACTTTCACAAGTGAACGGAATTGAGAAGGCAGCTGCAGCCATGGGGAAGGAGCTGGTAATACTTGATGTTGTTAAACCCGACTAGGCTGCAGTTAGTCACTCAATATCATCAGAGACATGAGGAGAATAAATTATAGCTGGAAGTTTAATCAAAGGGTCTATGTATCAGTTAATATGACAGAGACTTCCCCATTACATAGGATAGATAAACTTCGACTCAGGTGATCTCCATAATTCAGTGGAGGCAGTGGTCACTCTTTGACTGTCTTACAGGGCAGTGTTCAATCTTCAGCTGCCCTACAGAGGGGGTGTACCTTTGGCTGGGAGACCCAGGTTTCAGAGATTTTTTTTTTCACTGATTAGCTGTAATCAGCCTTTTTCTGTCCCTACAGCCAACTCCCAAATCACCACATGGAGACATCTTATTAATCATGAAATCTCAGCTTCTAACTCATGCTTGTTTCTACCTAGCTTTTAAAATCTTAAATCAACCCATTTCTATAACTTTCTGCATAGTGGATTTCTTATCTTTACTCTGTAAGACCCATGCTGTTTTCCTGCCTCCTCCATCTCTGGCTGGTGACTCTCTGCATCTCTGCCCTTTTTCCTAGTATCCTCTCTGGCCGGAAACTCTTACCTAGCTATTGGACATTCCGTTTTTTATTAAACAGATCCAATTCTTCACAGTGTACAAAAAGATTATTCCACAACAATTAGCATTTACCACAATCCATGTGGAGCTGTTGTGCCCCATGTGTCTTCTTTGGAGAACTTCAGGGTTCTCTCTGGGAGGGGTGGTTCTGTCTCTTATAGGAAGCTTAAACATTTTAATTACTATATTCAGCAGATCTCTGATGAATTTATGGACCATCTACTTATTATGTAGACCTGATTTTAGGCTTAAGTTTAAAAACATTAGCAGGAGACTAAATAAAGCTGGTTACTAAATGAATAGTTTACAAGTCAGTAGCCTATATTAAGTTAGAATTTTACAGATTTATGCTGTTAAGTTTGAGCCTTAAAGTCGAACATTTAATTGAATTACCATTCAATTCCAATCAAATACCGTTCCAATCAAAATGGAATATCACATTTTTATGACTTATATTACCCAAATAGCTAAAGTTAAAGAAAGCTACCAAAGACAAAGGAGCTAGACAAATATTACTATGAACCTGAGTAGACCTTAGTTATTCATAAACCTTGTTTATCACATATGCCTTATTTGTATAAATATCAAATGTATGTTGCTACTTATCTAAATTTTTGAAAAGCCTGTCGTAGAATAGGTAGTGAAGACACAAATAGTTAGACATATGTCTTAAGTCAGTTTTTGCTCAACTGAGTATATTTTTATAACCTTAAATTTTTAGCATCATACAAAAATCCATACCAATCAAGTCCCCCTCCCTCATCAGCCCGAAGAGCAATCAGGGTTCCCTGCCCTGTGGGAAGTCCAAGGACCACCCACCTCCATCCAGGTCTAGTAAGGTGAGCATCCAAACTGCCTAGGCTCCCATAAAGCTTGTACGTGCAGTAGGATCAAAAACCCATTGCCATTGTTCTTGAGTTCTCAGTAGTCCTCATTGTCCGCTATGTTCAGCGAATCCGGTTTTATCTCATTCTTTTTCAGACACGGGCCAGCTGGCCTTGGTGAGTTCCCGATAGGACATCCCCATTCTCTCAGTGTTTGGGTGCCCCCCTCGCGGTCCTGAGTTCCTTGCTTGTGCTCTCTCTCCTTCTGCTCCTGATTTGGACCTTGAGATTTCAGTCCGGTGCTCCAATGTGGGTCTCTGTCTCTGTCTCCTTTCATCGCCTGATGAAGGTTAATATTCAGGAGGATGCCTATATGTTTTTCTTTGGGTTCTCCTTCTTATTTAGCTTCTCTAAGAACCCGAATTATAGGCTCAATGTCCTTTATTTATGGCTAGAAACCAAATATGAGTGAGTACATCCCATGTTCCTCTTTTTGGGTCTGGCTTACCTCACTCAGGATAGTGTTTTCTATTTCCATCCATTTGCATGCAAACTTCAAGAAGTCCTTGTTTTTTACTGCTGAGTAGTACTCTAATATGTATATATTCCATACTTTCTTCATCCATTCTTCCATTGAAGGGCATCTCGGTTGTTTCCAAGTTCTGGCTATTACAAACAATGCTGCTATGAACATAGTTGAGCATATACTTTTGTTGTATGATAGGGCATCTCTTGGGTATATTCCCAAGAGTAGTATTGATGGGTCCAGGGGTAGGTTGATGGGGGAGGGAGAGGGAAATGGGAGGCGGTGGCAGGGAGGAGGTAGAAATCTTTAATAAATAAATAAAAAAAGAAAGATGAAACTGAGTCTAGCCAAAGGTACAGAGGGAATAAACAAGATGGTGTTTGAAAAAAAAAAAAAAACAGTAATACCACTTTTGGGTATATATCCGGATATCCAAAGGATGCTCAATCGTGCCACAAGGACATGTGCTCAACTATGTTCATAGCAGCTTTGTTTGTCATAGCCAGAACCTGTAAACAACCTAAATGCCCCTCAATCGAAAAATGGATAAGGAAAATGTTGTACATTTACACAATGGAGTACTACACAGCAGAAAAAATACTGACAACTTGAATTTTGCAGGAAAATGGATGGAGCTAGAAACATTATTTTGAGTGAGGTATCCCAGACACATAAAGACAATTATCACATGTACTCACTCATAGGTGGTTTTTAAACATAAAGCAAAGAAAACCAGCCTACAAACCACAATCCCAGAGAACTTAGACAACAACGAGGACACTAAGAGAGTCTTACATAGATCTAATCTACATGGGAAGTAGAAAGTAGAAAAAGACAAGATCTCCTGAGTAAATTGGGAGCATGAAGACCTTGAGGGAGGGTTGAAGGGGGGGGGATGCAGCAAGGGAGCAGAGAAAAATGTAGAGTCCAATAAATATCAATAAAAAAATTTTAAAAAAGGAAAAAAAATCCATACCATCCCAAAATATTTTGGAGACGTGTTGTTTATTCCTTTGTCAATAACAGAAAGACAACAATAAACTAAGGACTCAGTAGGGCTGAGAAGTTTTAAAATTTTGCTTTATACCATACCAGATGGTCATCTTAAAATGGTGAAGTCACCTGGAATGCACACTTTAATCTTAGTAAAGAAGGCTGCTTGCATCTTGATGAGGTCATAGTACAAGTTGGAAGAAAGCCACATGGTAGCTATTTTAATCATCTGTTTTCCTCGTAGACCTACTTTTAAATCAAGAATAGAATCTAAGTTATATATACAACATTATTCTTGACAAGAGTGGAAAACATATATACCCGTGTATAGATTTTAACTGTAAGTCTTTTGTCATGAGATTTAAGACAGAATTTGTTACAGATTCATTAACCACAGCCAATGAACAGACAAATCAATCCTGAGATAAAGGCTACTTACACAGTAGTCTTAAAAGAATTCTTGAGAGCAGAGCACAGAGAAGTCATATGGGTAAAAGATTGAAGAGTGGAAAGATGTTGAACTTTAGAGATAAGAAACCCCAGGATCATTTTCTTGTGCCGGCAGAAGTTGTTACAATCTGCAAAACTATGGACCATGAGGGTGCCATCTTCAGCTACTAAGTTTGGATTTCTGGATTAAATAGGGAAGGGCCTCTGAGGGGAGAGCAGTGCAGCCCATAGGCCAGAGAGTTCGGGGTAGAATGTGTGATTTCCCAGCCATACCCTGTAACAAGTACAGACTGGGGGATGTTAAAAGGATCTGGTTGCCAGGTCAACGTTGGTATGTTAAATAAACCTCAGCCATTTGTTCAGAGCGTGAAACATAACATCCTCCATTAATATTTTCCATACATATTTGATACTTCATTTTATACTAATTTTATATGACATGTAAAAGTTTGAATGTCCTAAAGAGTGGCTGTCAGTAAGAAATGTTAAAAATGGGACATGTGTGAATGTGTCACAATTATAAATGTCACACTATAAGTAAATTTAATTTAAAAATTATTATTGCTTTTGTTTTAAGTGTTCTAGCATTTTGTAGATGACAAGCAAATACAAAGTGTTTCCCTAGGCTTTAGAAAGTTACTGAAAACACTAATATCTTTACCCGTTTCAACTTACATATATGTTTGGTGGCTTCTGCCAAGTGGGAGGTAGCTTCTTCCACATTGATTTCTTTAGGGAACATCTCCTTATGGTCTCTCAAACTAATTAGCATAGTGGCTGAAAACAAGAGTGGTCATGTACATATTGTATCAAGAAGAAGCATTAGCACTTACGGTCTAGCCACAGGAATCATTGATCCCTCTTACCCTGAAGTTTTTTTTTTTTTCTCTTTTTTTTTCTTTCCCGCCACCACCTCCCCTATCCCTTCCCCTCCCCCAATCAAGTCCCCCTCCCTCGTCAGCCCAAAGAGCAATCAGGGTTCCCTGCCCTGTGGGAAGTCCAAGGAGCACCCACCTCCTTCCAGGTCTAGTAAGGTGAGCATACAAACTGCCTAGGCTCCCACAAAGCCAGTACGTGCAGTAGGATCAGTGAATTTTATCACAATTACTGTACAAGTTCAAGGAGAGAACAAATAGATCATATTCTTCAAATGAAATGGCAAGGTTTCAGAGGAGAAAAAGGAGGAAAGTCTGCTGTGCCCTGTTTGGAAAATATGCTCTGTCGAGGACTGCTTTCTATCTGTTGCTTTAAAATAAATTATGTATCGCAACATTTTAATAAGGTTTTACACACACAAAGTGTATGCTTATGTTCTATTTTTCATAGTATTTTACTTTACAAAGGATTCATGGATGATAATGAATTACCATACAAATTGAAAAGCAGAAAGAAAATGGCCCTGCTTTTCTCTTCTCTTGAAAATACTGACCAGCAGAGAAAAACAAAGAGGGTCCAGGCACAAGAAAGCTGTCCTGAGAAGGAGTACATTCACTGTCCCACTGCCGCCTCATCCGTTCTTGGTCTTTTTCCTCAAGAGTTAGCCAGGGTCTTTGGAGACTACAAACAGTCCCAACCTTACATGCCACACCTGTGAACCTACCTCAGTCTCCATCATTCAGAGCGTGAAAGAAGGGATACTCTAAACCTGAGTCTAAGATCTAAGTATGTAATGTAGGCTGACACTTGACAGCTTCCACATCTACAAAAGTTTCTTTTATATTTTGGAAAGCAATTAAAAAGTAAAAGTATCAATAATAAAACAAAATAAAAATGTGTTCATGCAGATTTGCACTATTTTTAGTCATCCTATATAACTCTGCATTTTCTTCTCTACTGTTTTTAAAATTTTATATGACTGAAATTAATAATTTGACAAGTTTATATAAAGTCATTCAATCGTATCGCCCCATTTTCTTATCTTGAAATTGATAATCCCATTAGAATTATGCTTGGTATATGTAGATTACTCGATAGAAAGAAAGAAGTAAAGGTTTTGGTTTTTTCTTTGTCTGTTTTATTTTGTTTTCATCTGGAAACTCCCTAGAAAGAAAAGCAGTACTAGATTGCGGTTCTTCATCTTCAGAGAAGAAAAGACCAGAAATGACTTGCTCAGGTTATAACTAAATGATGCTGAAAAATTATTCAGGAAGCAAATTTCTCTCAAAGTGCTGAAAAATACTATTTTGTATTTAAAAGTTTCCCTTTTTATTCAAGCAGTAATGGCCAACAATGAATATAAACAAGATAGCACATTTACTCTCTATCCAGAGAGCTCCCACCCAGGAATAAATAACCCCGAGATTGTGTAAAACAAAACATGTTATGTAATTTCATCCGCAGTAGTCTGAGTTTTCTAGTCTCTTGCTTGATTGATTCAAAACACCTTGGAGTGTGGATTCGCGTCATGGAGCTGCCTAGCTGCTTCCCATTTCTACTCTGTATTTTGATACAAAGTGGGTTTTTCTTTTCCATATTAAGGAAGACTAGCTCAGGAGAGTGTTCCTGGTGGAAATTGACTAGATTGTGCTCGAACTACCTCTCACCTTCAATTCCCCTTGCCTGCAGCGTGGCACACTTGGATCACTAATTAGCCATAATCACTATTAGTGCCGCTACTGCTTTAAGACTATTTCAAAGCTCACCAGTTATTTTCAGGTTCTGTGTTCCCCTTCTCCTGCCCACTTGATTGGCTTTAAATTGCAACTGTCGACTCCTGCTTTCTATTGCACTTACTCATGACTGCTCCATCTTTCAACTTTCTCTTTCCATTCAAACTGCTAAATTGGAAGTGTATAGCGTTTGATTTATATTTAGATGTAGTTTTTAAATGAAGAGTTAAAAGTTAAAAGTCTGCACAGCTGCAGGAAACATTATTGAAAGTCCTTTAAAACCATTATGTCGACTCTTCGAAATGGCTGCTACAAATGTACATTATAAAAGCGACCTTTTAGCTGCTAGCATTTCATTTGAATTTGTTCCATTTCCCCCTTCCTATTGTCCGTGTTTAATGGTAATCATTCGGTATCATAAAGCTAGACATGTTTCTCTACACAAGGATAATAATGGCACATGTAGAAAAATAAGTTTGCAAGGAAGGGATTTCTAAAGTGTGGAAGATTTGAGGGAGAAGGAGTGCATTCAAATCAGTCTGCAGCAATACCGGCATAAACTGGCTTAAACAACATGTACGTTTATCATTTGCAGGGATTTCAAGTCCAGATGTACCATGGGTTTTAGTCTTGACCACTACGGTTTGTGAGGAACAACATCATAGACCCAAGTTTCTCCTCTGTCAGTTCAGTCACTGTTAACATCTACTTCATCCTGGGCTGACTCTGTCTCTGGCAGAAAAAAAGAAAAAGATGGCAGACACCTGCAAACATGACAGCAGCGCTCACTGCTTTCTTCATTCTCATCAGTAGAGTGAAGATTCACATGTGAGCTGAAAGAACAGAAGGTTCTAGAGAAAGAAAGGTCTAGGGGACAGTGAGGAGAAAAAAAAAAAAAAGGAATATGACCTAAAAGAAAAATGAGGATAGAAAAGAATGAGACCTTCCCCAGCAACTGCAAATGAAGTTTTCCAGTGACTTTCTTGTACTTCCAGGGAGCACAGAGGATTCCTCAACTTCTGGAATGTGTTTAACACTCCTTTGGAAAGAGACAAGGAAGTAGAAACTGCAAAGTCAGCCACTGGGGTCTGCTCTGTGCATGAAGGGTTAGAAGTCATAAAGTAAAAGTGACCACATACAGATGGGCCTGACCTTTGCTTTAAATGTCCAGCTCATATTTCATTCATAATATCTCAATGGAAAGTGTTAAAATCAATCATAGGATTATATATTAAAGTGAGTGTTTCTTAAATCATTGCAGCAAGCTTTCTGATTGTTCCCGTCCCTTTTATTTGAAATCCTAGGACGAATGGCTCTAATTTATTTACTTTACTTGAAGTGAATGAGAAGGTTTCCTTTTTACCTGGGAAGAATTGAAGCTACATTATTAAAGTATTTCCCATTTCCAATATAAATACAATTCCAATATCATCATAAATGTATTTATCCATTAACCTACTCTTATCAAACAGACAAGAGAGTATAATAAGTGGTGTATATAAAACTGAAGCAGAGAGTTTTGATCCCCAAGCTGTTTATGGGACAATCAAAGAGATAAAACACATAAATAACTCCAGTCCAAGCTAGAAAAGGAGTCCCTCAAAGTATAGAGAGCAATGCAAAGTGAGTCTATTTCACTGGAAGATTATCTCTTAGGTGAATTTTTCAAAGCAAATCTCAGATTCCAGTTCTTGGGGGAAATTATGAGCCACCCTTCTTATTTTATCGTCATCGGCAGCTCTGCTTTTTCTTACCACGTGCCAGTTTTACCTGCTTAGGAATCACAATAGAAGGACTTCTCCGACAAAGCATTTAATTACTTCGTTGCCTCCGGGGATGTTATAAGCCGAGATATTAAGCTAAAATGGTGCTGTGTGCTCAGCCTGTCAACAGTCCTCATCCCCACTCTAGCCCTAACCTCCAGAGTAAACAGTGCAATCTGCTAACATGGCAAAGGAATCCAGTCCCTATTTTAGGACTTAGCTGGCAATATATAGTTTTGTGTAATCCACAGATGTCCTCAATAACCGAAAATTCAGAGTAAACTAACTCAAACTTTTGAATGAAATTATTCATAAGATGTATCTCTGTATGCTGCTTTAAATTAGTGTGGGCAATTAAAAGAGATACCTACGGGGGGGGGGGGGAAACTGTTATTCAGAGGTAATGATGGTGCATACTTTTTCAGCTACTTCGGATTGACAGATCAAATTTTAAATAATTTTTTAAGTAATGAAAAATAATCATAGAACAAGGAGAGAAAGGTTTGGTTTGGAGTCACCCTAACAACGTAGAATATATTTATAATTGTTTTTGTTATCTACGTAAATTTTTCACATGTATAAGGAACAGATTTTCTAATCGCTTCATAAAATACTCTACATGTTTTGCTTTCATATAGACATATTTATTTAAAAATTATAAAATATAAAACTAGATTAAGAATCCAAATGTGAAAAATCACGCTCAGTTCTTTTTCTGCTCACAGGGATTCTCATATATTAATATGGGTAGTTGAGAATTGGCTGCTCATAATTTGGCAATAATGATATGTATAAGTAGGATAAAATTAACGATTTTTCAGCCTTTTCAGTGTCAGATCCTGGGAACCTTGCCTGAATGATGTCATTAAAATTTCAAGTCGTCCTTTAAGAAAAACAATGTAATAATACACAAAAAGATAAAGGATATATAGCACAGAACTTAAAGTATTTGTCCAGAAGGTGAAGCTAACTAGTAAACGGTGGAGGTGCGAAAAGAAGCTAGGCCACTCTGTTGTGTCTGTGCATTCATGGGATTCTGTATGGTGAATTGGCAAAACCTTGTGGAGTTTTCAATGTCCTCCAATCAACCTTTTAAAATAATAGTTCGTTTTATTTTTTCAGAATCATGTAGTCATTTATCATGAAATGTAGATATGCCATGAAAGGTTTGGATTAAGTTGATAAAATATCATAATAGGGCTGGTCTTTAGACAGTGTGCACTAGCCAGCTCCTCCTTTGGTAGACATGATGGGGAGAATTTCTCTGTGCTAAGACTCTCAACGGTGCTTTGAAGTGCTCTACTGGGGATAATGGAGAAAAATCTGGCCATAGCTTCCATTTATATAAAGAGAGTTTTTATTTCGAAAGCACTTTCCCATGCATTATGTAAATATTCGGTAATGAATATTTAATCCCAAGGCATCTGAGCCTCATCTATATTTTTATGGGGCATCATTTAAGCAACTTTTAGTCTCCCAGTATCTCTGCCCTTTGAAGAACCCCACTTATGACAGCATGTTAAAAACTAGATTTAATAAATGTCCAATATCAGTTCATCTTGCATATAAATAAAACACTTCAATCTGAAATGCAACTCATTACAGACAGTTTTGTTTTTATGGAGTCAGTGGGCAGCCATTGCTGGGACAATGGAAGTGAGACTCTGCAGGACATGTAGAGCAACTTACTCTGTGGGGTTGAAATTGCACAAGATTAAAATTAAAACAATAAACTTCAGCTCCTGAGTGTCTTCATTACTAAAGCATTGGGTCATTTACTTTAACAATGCCAACTTACTCTCAGTTTTGCATTCCCTTTAATTAGTTAAGGAAGTAATATGCAAGAGCACACCTCATGGTGTCCCATTACCTTGGAGAGATGCTTTTTCTGTTTCTAAAAATAACATGTCTCAGCTCCTAAACTCTCTGTAGAAGGAAAGCATCACAGCAGAAATATGCCATGAAATGCCAGACTATGAACTTCTAAAAAAAATGTGTACATGATAACGATAAAATGTGTACGATATATATTATATGTATGATAGTGCAGAAACAAAAGTGCATGGAATCAAATAATAACTTAGAAATAAAAGGTAGAAATATGAAACACAGTGACAGGAGCCTGAAGACTAATGCCCAGCTATTTCACCTAAAATGAAAATCACCTAAGACACAATATGTTTTGTTTAAATTCCCATGTAGTAACTAGAGTCTAACTCTTTTAACTTATTTAGTTATTGTAGTCTAATCTTTGGCTTTCCCTGAAACTCAGAGAAATAGTACATAATCATTCTGGTAAACTGTCAAATTAGTGTATGCCAGTGGATTTCACAATTTAACTTGTACAAAACTACAAAGTGTTTTGAAAAAATAGTTGAAAGGTAGTCTAACACCTATAAGATCTGTTTACCCAACTCCTGGCACCACCCTGAAGATTGGCAGTCATTAAACTCAACTAAAAGATAATAATCCTAAAGGATTTAACTTCATTAACACCATTGAGAATTTAAATATTACATTGTATAAATAGGACTCATTAGGTGTAATTATGAAGCAAACCTATTTTATCTCTTTTATATTTATCCAGAGGTAGTTGCCATGGTGTGTCCCTTGGTGACAATACAGATAAGATCTTAACATTTTGTTTAGACATTGATGATAAAGACTTCTGTGGTCATACTAAGTCAGTAAACAACCTCTTCTTTGTAGAATTTGGGATGTCCATTCCAATTTAGTTTAATCTTTCCAGTTTGCCCTCAGCGAGAGCCCAAGTTGCACAGAAAGTATATGATCAGAGATGGAAATTCGTTGACTTCTTCTGGGATTGCTTCCACCTGGATCTGCTAACACAATTTCTTGGTCCCTTGCGTTTTGGAGGAAGAAACAGTTGAAAGGAAACAGAATTGGAGAGTGCTGAATATAAACTGTTGTCTGATGCCTTTGTACTATCTGGATCTCACATGTGTTTAAAAACAATCAGAAGAGATCCACTCCAGCTGCAGCTGCAGCCTTTATCTCGAGTTCCCTGCTACTTTTGATACTTCTGTACTGCAGCACTGTTTGAAAGCTTTCTGTAGTTCTTTCAAGAACACAGGTAGGTCCTGGAGACTCAGTAGTCATAGTGACAGCTTCTTGCCACGCACACATCTTCCCTTATCGCATCCTAACACCATTCCAGTCTGTTGCTTAAATTTTCTGTTGTTCAATTACACTCAGATCCCCCTGTATTGTATTCCTGTCCTTTACAAATATTAGGAGAAACATATTATATCTTCCCAAATATTTCCTTGTAGCTGTGTTTTTTTTTTTTATTTCAAGAAGAAGAAAAGAAATCTCATCACTCCCCATGAAGGCAAGTAGGAGGCTAAATATTATACAATAACTTGGGAATAACAAAAAGGGAAATTCCCATTTAAAAGTGAAACCAAATGTCTATTTTTCTGAATAATTTTATAATCTACATGATGGTCAATATTGATTGAAATTTGATATGATCTAGAATCACCTAGAAAACACGCCTCTAGGCTTACCTGTGAGGGACGGTTTTGCTTAGGTTGAGGTGAGAGACATCATCTTGAAAGTCATCAACACCATTTTCTGGGCTTTGGTTTGAGAGGAGATTAAAACCTTAAAGCTCGCAGCCCACTAATAATCTTTATCCTCTGCTATCTTCCTGATGTGTGTGCAGTGGGATCAGATGCTTTTGTTTCCCATAGTTAGAAGTTCTTCACCATGATGGATGTACAAAGAAAGCGAGGCAACAGAGATCTTTTCCCCTGCACTGGTTTTTAAAATTGTTTTGTCACAGAAAAATAAAAAATAACTAAGTAAACATCATTAGAGTGAAGGCTTAGGAGTTGCATGATTGGGTTTTGGCCTCCTGCCTTCAGGTTTAACAGGGTACACTCATAGGCAATAAACTTCCATGTTCTCAAGTCTGAACCAAAAGTCAGATAGGAATACCAACTAATGGTGCTGTGTACTTAGCAAAATATGGAGAAGTTACCTGGAAAACATGATACAGACTTATTTTATCTCCAACATATTGGGTGGGAGAGATAATTTGAAACTAACATTTAAGTAAACATTTCACCATCTGTATTTTCTTATATAAACCAGCAGTATTAATTAATTTAACCATTATTCTACCCTTTGATTTAATGACATTCAGCCACCATCATCTAATTAGTTATCCAAACTAGAAAGAATATGTGTTTCCACCAACACACACATAAGCAAATATACATATATATATATATAATGTATTTTACAGAAATACCTTTAAGATATCTAAGATTCAAATGGAAGAAATCTAACCAAGAATGAAAAAAGATCTCCAAACTGGAAATGTTTGGACATTGGAAAAATAATAATTTTAATTTCTATATTAGCAGCGATCATAGAAATTGATTATGTTAAGTAGAAATTTCTATTATAAGAAAGTACTTTGTAATTTCGCCAAGGGTGTAATCTCAAGTAAATAATAGAGGTGGGGAAACGGCAACGATCTCACAGAAAATGATAAAAGAAACATCAAGATAGAAAATATTTAGGGTGTATTTACATTGTCTCTTTCAAAATTGAACATAGGTTGATAAGGATGAAAGGAATATGAAAGGAATTCGGAGAGTAAGGAAACAGAATGCTTCTCTTTTTTAAAGGACTTTACCCTTTTTCTTTTCTTTCCCAAACGTATGTGTATTTTAAACATATTGTAAATTCTTTAGAGTTTTCTTCCATCTGAATCTGTCTTTAATGTATATCTCTATCTTTCTCTGACCACATGAGTCTTTAATTTGCTAAGTGATATGCTAGAATTAAAACTGCAGATTTGGCAGCTGGCTCCACCCCATTCCTTAGCTTTTTGATCATCTAGCTTCATGGTGGAGGTATTGGCGGGAGTTAAGTTTATTTCCAGAACTCTTTGGAGTTTCTAGGTCCATGCCACCACCAAGAAGCTTGCTGCTGGCTGCTCATAAATACCATTTAAGTGTTTGGTGGCAGAGCCTTTAAAAAGAGCTATGAGGTTGTTGCTGCTAAAGCTGAGTCAGGAAGCCTCTCTTAAAGGAGCAGCGCCTCTGCTTGCTGCTGCAAGAAGAGCCTACCAGCTTCAATACGATTACCAAAAAGATGTGCTTGACTCTGTTCTTGTCTATCTGGAATCCTTTTTCTAAAGCTTTCTCAGGCTTTAGGTGGAAATTTTTGTCAAGTGTTTGGGTGTCAAATATAGCACAGTTAATAATGTAAATGAATGTTTCTGTCTCCTCTGGTCCCACCGCCACACAGTCCCAAAGAAACACACAGAGGCTCATATTAATTAGAAGTGTTTGGTTCATTAGTTCAGGATTATTATTAACTAGCTCTCACAACTTAAAATAACCCATAATTCTTATCTATGTTTAGCCACGTGGCTTGATTCCTTTCTTCAGCAATGGAGTCTCATCTTGCTTCCTCTGTGTCTGACTTCCTCTTCCCAGAATTTCCTTAGTCTGGTTGCCCCACCTATATTCCCCGTCTGGCTACTGGCCAATCTGTTTTATTAAAACAATATGAGTAACAAATATTTATAAATATACAAAAAACATTATCACATAGCAGAAAAGCCCACTTGGCCAATATGATCTAGGAAATTCCCCTTTGAGTCTCCTCCCAGGTTACCCCATAGAGTGTCAATTTGACAATTAAAAGTAATTGTCATACCAAGGTTCACTTTCTGGTCAGATCTAAATTATTATGGGATCCAGAGACACTCACTAGTTCACTTGTTCCGGATTCTCTTAACCCCACACTCAACACTATAAAGAAAACTAAACAGTGCCACAACTGCCTTTGCTAATATAATGCCCCATGATCACAAAGATTATCTCATTCTTGACTTATAATTTCATTCAGCCTGACACTAGCAGAAGCCACTAAAAAGTTGGTCTGTATGATATGCTAAGTACCACATGGCTTAATTTGTCCTTTCTGATTTAGGTCCAGTTAACCTATTTAGGAACAAAATTAAATAACCCATTACCCATTAAGATGCCAGGGAACACAGAAGTTTTTTCCTCTCCTCTAAGTTTTTACATTCCATAAGCCAAGGAGTCAGTCCACAGTCAAATTTCAAAGAGACAGTGACTCTAGTGTCCTGGTATACAGTATGATTCCACCTCTCTGAGTGACCACATGTAATTTGATGATGTATTGGAATTACTGTCATGACAGCATTCACACAGTTCAGAAGCACAACACCTACTTCTGTTCCTTGGAGTTAGATTTGCTTTTTAGTTCTGTGATCTAATGAGAAACAGGATCCCAAAGAGCTACTCTACACTGTGTGTCAAATTATGGGTGTGGGGGTATAAGTGTTCATTTTGTTTAGGGCAGAGGATAGGTAATTCATGTGTTATTACTAAGGTGCTATCCATTTGGTTATTTGGGACACGGTCTCTCACCTACACTTATAATTCAAAGAATAGGAGATTTAGGCTAGGAGCTCCATGAACTTCAGGGAGCCACCTGTCTCCACATTCCCAGAACTGGAATTTCAACATACACAATCGCGTCTTACATTTTTACATGGGTGCTGGGGGTGAAACTCATGTCCTCATACTTATGCAGTAAAAACATCCCCTACTAAGCCATCTCTCAAATACTATACATAGAGAATATATATGTATATATTATATATCATATATGATAAGCACCATACAGCAGTTTAATGCCATATGTGTACATAGATAGATTGGTATGTGTGTGACACATATAGAAAGAGAAAAAGAGAGAATGCATACTCTAAAATAGTTTTTTTTTGTTGATACCTATACACACATGGCTAAATAATCCAACTCTTGAAAGCCCTAGATACTAAGAATATAAATATGAGTAAGAAACGAAAGACAGAATTCATGTCCCTGGAACCTCTGGTTTTATCCTTAAATATAAAATGTCTTATATCAAAATATACTAAGTGCTGAGATAATGCGATGAAACCAAAAATTTGGTGGCACCGCTTTAGAATGACTGTCCCCTACATCTGAAGGGATCAGAAAACAGTGCCGGATCCCAGAGAACCTTCTTCCTCAAGTTGTAATTTGTATCACATTCCGCTACGTTCATTCATTATTCTTATTACTTACTCAAGTAATTCAGTCATTTCAACAGCTACACAAGTGAGGCTTTTGCGTTCTTGGAAGCATCTAATCAATATGCCTCAAATGACTAAGCAGATGGACTGGATTAGGGCTTGCTCCTGTTTTAGTAGGAGAAGCCAAGAAGACACAGAAGCAGCAGAATCCAAATTTCAATGCTTTGTACTTATCTAGTTACTAGTCTTAAGAATTTATGGTAGGTTGGAGTAGTAAACCAGGAAAAACAATTAAAAGGTGATAATGTGTGTCCTGTTTTAGGTCGGAATGGGTTTTACTGGATGAGCAAGGCAGAGCTGCACTATGCAGCTCTCTTACGCATTTTTTTCTTTTTGTGGCATAATCAATGATACCGCAATCTTATTGTTATTCAGATAGGTAACAGATATTAACATTTGGGATCACAGTCATTTCTCAAAGGGGATGGAAAGAGGTTTGTAAAGGCCATTACCTCATCAACATTTAGTGTCTCTGTTGAAGGACAGGAGAGTCTGGAAGAAAAGAATCAGATTCAGGAAGAGGGGGGATAAAAGAAAAGCCAAAAAAAAAAAAAAGGATTTTTTTCATTACACTGTGGACTTTAATGGATCCGTGTTGTCAGCCTAATTTGTAAAGATCAATAGCTTCTGTTAAACTACAGTCTAGGCATCCCTATCTTCTTTGAATTCATCTACTCAGCACATGATTTTCATACTGAAAGATAAGAACATAAGGAGTTTTCAGATATTTTTACTAGTTCTACATTTCTTTAAGCTATCGAAAAACCTAAAATATGTATGGCAATGGAAACCTTTTATAAGGGGATAAAATGTGAAGACGCACATTTGATATATTGTCAAAATACAAGCAGACTGCATTTTATCAGAGTAGATTTAAGCTGTGTTTACAAATTGCCAAATATATGAAAAAAAAATGAGAAGTGTAGTCAGGGTTTAGACATTTCTTAGTGTCTATCTATAAAAAACCGGCAATGAAACTGGCTCGATTTTCTAATTTGTTTCAGTAGATCCTGTGTCTAAAAGAATTTCAATATTCTTTATGAAAACACTTATTTCAGTAATTTTACCCATCAACATCAGTAATATTCTTTCTTATATTTTGTTTCCTCTCAAGTTATTTATAACATTTTGGCTGAGGCTCAGCACTGATGGGGTCATCTCATTGTTATCTCAATAACATGATATGATATACTTCAAGAGGAGACAAAAATAAAATATTCTTCATCAAAACATTGATGAATTATAATTTAAATAAAATTACAACTATACACTTTCAGTGTGTACATAATTTTATACATCATAACATAGGTCAAGATTTATAATGCTTTGTCCATGATGGTAGGAGGCCAGATATATTGTCTTTTCAGATTTTATTTTCCACTTATGTTTATTGAAATTTAACTCAATATTAAGGCCAGGAGCATTGTATATACATCTATACTAAGTAAATTAATATGTAATCACAGCCTTCTCTTCCTCCAGTTCTAATTATGTAGTCTCAATGTAGTCTCACCCCCAGCTCTACAATGAAACACATGCTCCAGCCTCTTCTGATCCCCAGCCCCAACTCTTGTATATCTCACAGATATTCCTGTCCTAACCACCCTCTCAGCAATCAATGCTTCATCCCTTCCCAAAACACCAGCAGGCAATCTCTGCAAAACCACAGGTCACTCCTGCCAGGGAAATAGGTAAGCTAACTGCAGATATTCCCCTCTCCTTCTTCATCTCCAGTTGCCCGACTCAATCCAGCTCTATAGCAGAAAACCTGCTGAGGTGCCCCTTTGCTTTCTGACTCCATCCACTACAGATCAGGAAGACCTTCTTCTCCAACCTTTCTTTACCCAACTTATCCAATGATACCAGCCTCCAACACCAGCAGCCATTCCATGGGAATATACCAGATGAACAAACCAGGGCAACAGGTAAATTAATCGAAGCCTTCACCACTCCCTCCTCTCCAGATCCCACCCTCCAGCCTCATCCATAGCCCTGCAACAGACCACCTGGGGCAGCCTTCCTTCCCCACCTGCCTACATCTCCTGACGATAACAATTACAAAATCCTCTTAAGTAATAAGCCTTAAAAAGCAATAAGTAATTACATGAAAGTACAAAAGAAGTCACAATGAGTGCTCAAATAGTTCGCGTTATTCTAAAATTTTACAAGAGCTATGACCTTTGAGAACAAGCTTAGACCCATGAAATTCAAATTCAATGAAGTAATTATAAGAAAAAGGAATGCAAGGAAATCAACCTGCACCTACCGAGAAGAAACCTGAAAAAAATAGAAGTGAAGCTGTTACAAGGATGAAAACAGCATTCTACGGCAAAAGCATATAAAAATAATTATTGACATCATCACTGAGCGTGTCAGCACGAGACGACTGACTGGAGAGGGAAAACGGCATGACAATTAATGGACGGGAGAAAGACTGCTTACCAAGATAAAGCCTATATTTTACTAATTTTTTTAAAGTTAGATTTTCTAATATATGATGGGACATTTGTCTGTAAGAAGTAAAAGTTACAATAATCTAGGTAAGACAAGGCTGCTGAAGCTTTACAACATTGAGAGGGAAGAAAGTAAAATACAAAGTATTTAAAATGGAGGATTAATAAATATGGTAAAAAAAAGACTCCTATAATCTGTAACAAAGATAGTGAGAGATACAGCAGTTGTGGGATTGTTCACTCAGGATCAAAACCAAGGAAAAACAAAAAAAAAATTGTGTTAATGTATGCAAGCACTAAAACAAAAGGATGGGTGGTTTTGAAGAAAGAAAAGTTTTGGGTGACAGGAAATGGAGAATACCTAATCTCATGAATGGAAAATCTGTACTAAATGAACTCATAAAGCAAAACAAGTTTATGTAAATATTTCATATTAAATGAACATAGTAAGTAGTACATTTAACATATATGTTATAATATTCTTACCAAAAAGTATTATTATTTTGTTGGAAGGATTTTGCTGATGGGTAAATCCTCATGGCCTGGCAGATTATCTCAATAGCTAGGAAACACTGTGTTCCCTGCATCTAGCAGAACTTTCTGCCTCTATCTGCCCTTATCTGAAAAATGTCCCAGCTTGTTGGATTTAGTGTGCTGAATGAACCTTGTTTTTGCATTCTAGACTTGACTGGATTCA
The DNA here is from genome assembly GCF_014885135.2 of Alexandromys fortis. Classification (NCBI taxonomy): domain Eukaryota; kingdom Metazoa; phylum Chordata; class Mammalia; order Rodentia; family Cricetidae; genus Alexandromys; species Alexandromys fortis. The sequence continues at coordinate 1,109,040 of NW_026067998.1, forward strand.
GGTGGTCTCTCTGGAGGTTGCGACTTGGGCACAACACCTCTATTATTTCCTCATACTCAGGGTTTGGAGGAATTCATCATATTTTGTATATTATGGGATTCTTTTTGGTAGGGCACATATATCTAGTATTAGTTAAAAATGCAAATCCTAGCTGTGCGGTGGTGGCACTCACCTTTAATCCCACCACTCAAGAGGCAGAAGCAGGAGGATCTCTGTGAGTTCAAGGCCAGCCTGGTCTACAAGAGCTAGTTCCAGGACAGGAACCAAAACTATTTAGTTATTGCACATGACTTTACATTGCATTAAAAAAATTTCTTACAACTATATACTATCCCCTCAGCATCTTTTTCCCATTTTCTGTTATATTTCCTTGTGGATTGTAATAAATCAGTACAAGTATGATACTCTTACCAATACCCTAAGCTACTAAATATTGGAGTTCTCTAACTCTTATTTTGGAAAATTTGCTATTATTGTGTTGTTTTGTCATTTTGGATCACTTCATAAAGAAATAGATGAGAAACTAAATTTCAGTTTGTGTGCTATTCCAAATTACAGAATCCTGGAATTTGACATGTTTTACGCTTAGGATTAACTATGTTCAAACCATAGTAAAAGTTCGTTGCAATTATCCAGTTACAGTTTTCTTAAACACATGTAGATTTGTCTGCTGTCAGTCACCAGTCTAAAGCTGAGTCACACAGGATGTTTCCCATGCTTTCCGGAGTTTGTATTGACTCCTATATGTGATGTTTATATTTTTCTTATTGAAATAATAGTGGCATAAAAACATCATTTGTATCCCAAGGAACCTATTGATTCTTGAGTACTAAATTAATGTGGCATACAAATCTTGTACATTTGCTGATATCTCTAGACATCATGCATTTAGGCATTTAGGAGATTCAGATATTGATAAAGTTTATATTACAAAATGCCGTTTTTATCTAATATGTAAATGATAGCTATCAAATAAATTACTACTAAGTAAAATCAGAAAATAGGAAAGTTTTTTGATTTCCTTCCATGATGCCCAACAATGATGTCACTGTTTCTTTTACCACCATGCATCATTCTTAACACACCATTTATTACATATAGTCTACTAACTCTATTGCTGTTCTCAAAGGCAGTTAGATAGTCCTGATTGCTGTGCTACACTGAGGAAGTTCCATTGAAAAGCAAGGAAAAGTCAAATTTCACCTCTATTATGCTATAAAATATGATCTACAGGGAAAAATAAAAGCTATAAACATATTTGAAAAATACTCCAAACCCTGAACAAGGGCTTTTGAAATGAGAGCTGAAGCTAGAGTGAAGCCAAAACAGATGCTGAACGTGTAATGTGACAATACATAGGAGAAAATCATTCCATTTTTAAACTGCTTACTAAGTAATAGATTTCTCTAAAAGCAGGGGATCTTACTGAATTTCAACGAGTTCACAATACCACTGACAGCCTTGTATCAGGGCATCATAGTTTCTGCTCCCTTCTCTTGTTTCTTATTTTCCTTTTTTCTTACACTCAGTAAGTATCTGTATGAATTGTAATTTTATAACATTCGATTTGTGTGAAGGATATGTATGACAACATATAGTGATTAACGAATTTAGCCTATACTGATGAATAGTGCCTCAACCTTGCCACAGTAGTAGAAGTAGGTGTTTTGTTTGTTTTTGTTTTAGTGTTGTTTTGTTTTCACTTGCTCTCCAGTCCCTAGAATTGTCAATTCTGTGCTTTGGCTGTCGTTTTAATCTTTGTTAATTGTATCTTCTTCTGACATTCAAACACGGGCCCTTAGCATAACCTTTCTAGTGAACTACGAACTTATATTTTACTGTTTCTAGTTGCAATCTATCATTTTATCACCACTTTAAAAAAATTCTTAAGCACTCACTTCTTAGCGCATTTTAATTGAACAAAGGCAAGGAACTCATTGTGGCCTGCGTTCATGGGTTCTTATCATGCTAGCTTTATTTATTACCACTTTGTGTTGTCTCTACAAATTCCTCCCCATAACTAACAGCTTTTCCTTCATTTTTATCATTCACTACTCTTCTAGATTCCAAAATTGAAAACATATATAAATTTATTTCATGAGCCTTTTTTTATTAATATATATTTTTACCCATTTCGCTGAAAAGACACCACTTTATTCTTTCTAAGGTTGTTGTGTGACAAAACTTTTCATTTGAAGATGTAACACACACACACACACACACATCTACTCATCTCAGATAGGGAACCCATTGCAGACCAAAGTATGGAAAATCCAATAGGAATATGGATATGGGGTTACTTACAGGAACAGAAAGAACTCAATGACAGCTGGATCGCCAAAACACGCCTCAGCTCACAAATCTGGAAATTTGTCACAGCACACAACCTTCAGACAATACAATTTGACAAGGGTCCTTTCCAGGTGGCTCAGGAGCTCTAAACTCTTCCAAGCAGCTCAGCTGGTTTCTGCTTCTCCCAGTCTCTTTTGAATCTGTTTGCTCTTAGAGTTTTCTTTGCAGTTTAACTCTGCTTGTCTGTCAAGGGCTCTCAACTTATTGTTGCTTCCTCTAACGTGGAGGGACCATGTGAATCTTGTCAGTTTCATGTACTTCCTGAACCTATTTTGAGTTGTTTACCTTCCTCTTTAAAGAGCTCCCCTGTACGATGGAGCATTATTTCTTTCTTTCTTTTTTTTTTTTT